>NC_091456.1:72902811-73093804 GCF_027789765.1 Dendropsophus ebraccatus
CATCAAATACAGAGCAAGGGGCTGTCACTATCTGCTCAGTTACCAAGTCTGGCAAGAGATGGGAAGTGTGGGGGGGAAAAGGCGACCTCTTAGTCTCTTACATGCCCCAACGCTAGGACCAGGTCTACCAAGCAGACAAGTCACTGACCCAAGATGGTGCCCGATCCTAGCCAGCAAGATGAGGCGAAAGCATTTTTCTATAGAGTTCAAGACATCTGGTGGTGGTAAGTGCAGATAATATAGCAATATGCAGCTAGAAGGGCTAGTGGCAGTATATTTAGATGTTATATAACTTATATGGGGCAATACAATTAAATATGAATTTTGGCTGGAGTACCAATTAATTAAAATAACAGTAATTCTTAAAGGGTACCTGCCACAAAGTTAATGTCTTCGGAGTGGCGTGCAGATGTAGCTGCTGCTGGGAGTTCGAGCATCATGTTTTTATTTTAGTTAATAGAGTTCATGCACAAAACTCAGCTGGCGTGGGACATATCCAAAGCAACTATTTCTGTACGCCACTCCGGAGACATCAGTTAAAGGGGAACTCCAGATAAGAAAAACTTGTTTTCTATTAAAAGTACATTTAAAGTTATATAGCTGTGTCTATACAATGTATTACCGTATCTGTACGGTTCTGCCACACTGGTAGCTGATAGAAACCCAGGAAGTAAAGAAATATGGCCTCTGTGCCAATCCACATTGTCTCCTGCTCCTTCTGCTCTCCCCCCTTAGGAGGCAAATATTCCATGCCTCTGTCTCACATTGTGTGTGTTTGCTAGGCACAGGCTAATGATGCAGAGAGGGGGCAGGGCATGATTCACCATCTCAGACCGGCCAGAAGCAGGTGTTTCAGCTTCGCTGATTGTGCAAAAGTCTACAGAGCAATTAGAGCTGTGTTCACACATGTTGGAGTGTCAATGCAGTACTGTAGCATCTGCACAAAAATGATGCAGTAACAAAAATAGGTAATGCTATACAGCAGAGAGGATAAGAGCCGGCACTACCAATCCCACCTGCGCAAAAAACAAGGCATTAACAGTATATCCCATGTAAGATAGTATCGGATAAAGTGTTTTTTGTGGGAATCAACTTTAAAGATAAAAGATGCTTGATCATAATATGTGTGGAGATGAAAAAAAAAAAAAATTGATTTAAAAAGTTCTTTGCTTTATTCAAATATCAGCATTACAGGTAGAGAATACAGCGTGCTGTGCGGGTGGGACCACAATGAAATTCTAAATTACTGCACATATTTCAGTAACACAATGAAACTGCAATGTGTGAACACAGCCTAGATGTTCTGCAACAGATTTGTGCGGGGAATAGGCAGGGTGGGGGGCTGTGATGTAACAGCTGAGGTAAAGCATTGCATTCTGGAACCTGTAGTACTGAGTACATCTGTTCAACTAGGAAATACAGAAACACAAAACAGAACAAAACCCCCAAAACAAATGGATTTTTGGTAGTTTCAAAACTGGGATAGAAAGGTAAGTATTGTTATTTGCTTCTGCAGAAGTTTCATTTTTTTTAACCTCTACCTGGAGTTCCCCTTTAAAGATACATCAAAAATTTTTGTGATTTTTGGTGTTGCTAATGAAGGGGGGGGGGGGGGGGGGGGCTGACACTTTGGCTGTATGGGGCCCCAAAATTCCTGATAGCGGCCCTGGGTTCTCCGGCGAAAATCTTTTTATTTTAAATCAACTGATTTCAGAAAGTTTTATAGATATGTAATTTATTTATATATATATATATATATATATATATATATATATATATATATATATATTTTAATCTCCAGTCTTTCAGTACTTGGACACGGAAATTGGCTGCCATGGCTTACATTGATAATCTGTGATCACTTCCCATTGTGCCAATTGGGAATAGAGTAACATTTTCCTGTCTACCAACCTGTTAGATGCTGTGGTCACAATAACATCAGCATCTAAAAGGTTAACTGTCAGGATCAGGTTGCGGCCGGGACTTGCTGCAGATGACACAAACACAGCAGCTGATGCAGATGCACCCTACATGTATGTCATTCTGCAATAAGCGGTTAATGTTAATGAACACAGACACCTAGGCAGACCAGAGGACTAGCACTGAAGCAGGCGAGGAGAATACAATGAAGTTAGTTATTTATAGTCCTCCCAGGCTGTAGTTTGGTTTTATTTACTAAATTGGAATAGTCTTTAAAGAACTTTCTGAGTGTAGGACTCATTTACAGTACATGGTCATTTTACGTTTTGGTGTTGTATGTGTAGAGACCTTTCAGGTCATAATATATCTCTAGTTTGGAAATGTTTGTCTCTAGACGCTTTACCTTTCAGTTTAATGTTTGCAAAATTCTTAAACAAAAGTCATAAAAAGACACATCAGGAACAAAGCCATTATATCTTCTGTAACTCCTGAAATATGAATAATTCAATGGTGCTCCATTTTACTTTGCATAATTACAAAGAAAATACACCTTCTGCTCAGCCATCATTTACAATATGTTTCATTATCTGGGCATCCCGTTGGAGTAAATTATAATTATTAGCAATCCAGCAAGAAAAAATAAAAAAATAAAAAATAAGATGCATATTTACGTCAAAAAGAGATTTTATGCCACTATTATTTTTAATTGTGAGTTAAATGTACAAGCATAATTTCTCACATGCCTTTTACTGCGGAAAAGCCAACACATTTTACACATTTGCTAATAATGAATTATTGTTTGCTTATTGTTTTCTCATAAAATCTGTGGATAAGAAAATAATTCTTGGCAGATTTTGCAGTGGTAAAAGGCATCCCACTGCCAAATGGTTTCTGTTTACAGCACACAACAAATCTTACCGCTATTTAACTTCCAAATGGCATCTTAATATATACTTGCATACAATGCTTAATTAGTTTACTTGCACAGAAACTCATTTCTTAATAAGGAATTCATTGCAAGCTTGGCAAATAAAGGAAAGAAAATAATAGATTATCTCTGCTGAGTTTCAAAGTCACACTGCTGAGCACAATTTTTTGACACTATTAAATTAATAAAATTTGTATTTGGTCGGTGTTTTTTCCCCCCTTCTGTTAATTGTAGAACAGGTTTTTTTCATGTAGAGTTAAGTAATAGTTGATTATAATTCTTTCATGCTATCATATATAACCATTATGTAGGACACATTCATTCTGCCACTTGCAGCATATTTTTCATTATGTTCACAATTTCTTTTTAATACAAACACCTTTATAAAATGCAAAAAAAAAAAAACATACACCACTGCCCTAGTATTGCAAAGTTTCAATTGTGCATTTTAATGTATTCTTGTAGTGGTTGCTTCTTTGGGAGGTATTAGAGCTTCCTTTTCAAGGGGAAAATGCATCTATCTGGCTTTATTACCCCTTAGGCTAGGTTCACACAGGAAGGATCCACAGAAGATTTTACACTGCAAATTCACAGCTAAATCCGCCGCTGATCCTATGCCGATGACTTTCAATGGGAATACATACTCATAGCAGGATTTACATTCCACTGCGAGTATGTGCATGACAGTACCATTAATCCCCTGTCAGCCGGAGCATTATTTACCTGCTCCTCACTCCGGCTTGCTTTGGGGGTTCTCAGCTTGACATCCTGCTTAGCCAATCAGTGCGCTGCCCCGCCGCAGCTACTGGTTGGCTGAGCAAGACAAGAAGACGTCATGAGCCCCCAAAGCAAGCCGGAGCCTGGAGCAGGTAATGTATGCTCCGGCCGGCAGGGGGTTGATGGCGGTGTCACGTACATACTGCGGATCCGTACTGTGTGAATCTAGCCTTAAAGGGAATGTGTTGGCTAGATTTTCTATTTTCCTTGTTGTACATTGTTTTGGGGGCTGCCATCTTACCTGTGCTGTTTTTAACAGCACTTAGTGGCATGCTTTACCATCAGGCTCATGGACATAGACGACAACAGACAGACCCTGTCCCCTTGAGATGAATGTGAAACATTACTGACCGTACTCTGTGACCTTTGAAGAGGTTATTTCACTGGGAGCTGCTATTGTCTCCTCTACCTACTGGTGTCACATGTCGCTGCAGTGCTGTATAAATCACAGCAGCCACCTCTTATCACCACTGACAGAACAGGAAGTCTCAGATTAATTTTTGGCCCCATGGTGGGAATGAAAACTGCAAGTTTTCAGAGTTATTTTATATTATAGGTAGTAAAATGAAAAAAAAACTCACCCAAAATTTTGTGTCTGATGACACCTTACCTTAAACTTTTCTCCCTTAAAACAATTCTACACCAAAAACATTGTAATAAATGTTGCCCAGCCACATTATTGTTCTAGTGGCCTACATTCTCTAGGATGTCATGTAATAGCCAGCAACCAGTCCACTAATGATATAACCAGGTACTTCCTCCTTACACGTGACAGTAGTTTCTAACAGAGTTAAAAGGAAAGAATAAATCACCCACTTAAGGAAGACTATATTATATAGTATGCTAGCATTAGAATAAACTTCATGGGAAGTCACTCATATGATAAGGTGGAGATCTCCTGTTTACCATATGTACCAGGTTAGTCGAAGTACACCATCAGATCAAATACAATCTATATTAATACCAGTAGCCATAAGTCATGGAGCTAGACTATGATTATTATTCTGACAATAAATTAGTGTCTCTGTGTTCAAAATAAACAGTTTTAGCCATTGATAAAAGTTTAGGTTGTAAATAAAACCAATTTCACAATTGCCTTTTTATATTCCAAAGCAATTTGGAAAGGCACAGCAAATGTGTCCAGATGATAATGGCATTTGACAGTTTGAAATGTATTTATAGATGTTTCCAGCTCCATCTAAATTCTTATAGGATTATCCAGGATTTTGAGGGTTTATCACTGCAGACACACAGGATTAACAGCCTGATGAAGTCAGAAAGAATTATACCAATGCTGCTGTATGTTTTTAAAATAGAAAGTGTTTTAACTATTCATGTCATTATGATAACACCATTAATCTAATCAGCCTTTAAAGAAGGTAATTACCTTTCTCTACTGATGAAATCTAAACATTATTTAAATGGATCACTGCAGGAATGTATTATTGTTCAGCCTGTCAAGTGGGCAGTGACCATTTAATAATTCTTCTTCTTCCTCTTCTTCTTCTGTTCAAACTGTGTTTTGAAATCGGATTTGTCATTTTTAAGACATGTACATTTAACCCTTTAAGGACATGGCCCATTTTCGTTTTTACGTTTTCGGTTTTTCCTCCTTGTGTTTAAAAGGTCATAGCACTTGCATTTTTCCACCTAGAAACCCACATGACCCCTTATTTTTTGCGTCACTAATTGTACTTTGCAATTACAGGCTGAATTTTTGCATAAAGTACACTGCGAAACCAGAAAAAAATTCGAAGTGTGGTGAAATTGAAAAAAAAAACGCATTTCTTTTATTTGGGGGAAATGTGTTTTTACGCCATTCACCCTGGGGTAAAACTGACTTGTTATGCATGTTCCTCAAGTCGTTACGATTAAAACGATATATAACATGTATAACTTATATTGTATCTGATGGCCTGTAAAAAATTCAAACCGTTGTTAACCAATATACGTTCCTTAAAATCGCTCCATTCCCAGGCTTATAGCGCTTTTATCCTTTGGTCTATGGGGCTGTGCGAGGTGTCATTTTTTGCGCCATGATTTGATCTTTCTATCGGTACCTTGATTGCCCATATACGTCTTTTTGATCGCTTTTTATTACATTTTTTCTGGATTTGATGCGACCAAAAATGCGCAATTTTGCACTTTGGGATTTTTTTGCGCTGACGCCGTTTACCGTACGAGATCAGGAATGTGATTAATTAATAGTTCGGGCGATTACGCACGCGGCGATAGCAAACATGTTTATTTATTTATTTATTTGTTTACTTTTATTTAAAACCTGGGAAAAGGGGGGTGATTCAGACTTTTATTAGGGGAGGGGGCTTTTTACTATTAACAACACTTTTTTTTTTTTTTTTTACACATATACTAGAAGCCCCCCTGGGGGACTTCTAGTATATACACTGTGATCTCTCATTGAGATCTCTGCAGCATAGATATGCTGCAGAGATCCATGAGATCGGCACTCGTTTGCTTTCGGCTGCTGCAGCCGGAAGTAAACGAGTGCCGAGCCGAGGACGGCGCCATCTTGGACGCGTCCCCGGCCGGCATCAGTAACGGAGATCGCTCCTCCGGGACAAGGTCCCGGAGGAGCGATCTCCCCCACTAGACACCAGGGAAACGTTGCCTCCGGTAATCGGAGGCAGCTGTCAACTTTGACAGCTGCCTCCGATTAGCTAATTAGCGGGCACGGCGATCAGACCGTGCCCGCTAATAGCGGCGGTCCCGGGCTACACGCGGCACCCGGGATCGCGGCACTTCAAAGCGGGGCCGCCGCGCGGCCCCGCTTTGTAGTGCAAGTGAGGACATAGGACGTACCGGTACGTCATATGTCCTGAAGAGGTTAAAGACGCCTAATTTCCCATTGAAAATAATGGCCACACTGTAAATGCAAACAGCCAATCACAGCACATATGCAAATAGCTGAAATATAGCAGCCAATAGAAATTCTAAGGTCTTGTCAATCAATGCCTCACAACATCCACACAGTCACATTTCCACTATTGGCCAATAGAAGATGTAGAAGATGAAAGGTCCTTAACGATTTTGTCTTACTGACATGAGTTATGGTGAGTTTACACAGATTTGTCTGACTGATTTTGGAAGCCAAAGCCAAGAATAGATTTGGAAAGAGAAGAAATTTCCTTTATGATCTGTTCTCTGTTTATAGTCTGTTTCTGGTTTTGGCTTAAAAAATCTGTCAGATAAATCTCTCTGTGTAAACGCACCATAATGCTGGGTTTACACAGAGCGATAATTCGCACAATCGTACAATTAACAATTTCTAAGTAACGATTTTTCTGTATAACACTGCCAATGTATATAACCAGGCTCTGTATAACACTGCCAATGTTGTATATAACCAGGCTTTCTATAATACTGCAAATGTTGTACATAACCATGCTATATAACACTTCCAATGTTGTAAATAACAAGGCTCTGTATAACACTGCCAATATTGTATATAACCAGGCTCTGTTTAACACTGCCAAAGTTGTATATAACCAGGCTCTGTATAAGACTGCTAATGTTGTATATAACCATGCCGTATAATACTGCCAATGTTGTAAATAAATAGGCTCTGTATAAAGTTTTATCACAGAACATCTCAGTTTGGCTATTAGGTTTTTAGTTTATTTCTAATGTGCATAAGTTACAATTTACATAAACAGTGCAGAACTTTCGGGGTGTATAGTGTATATAGGGGTACTGTATATAGGGCTCCTGACAATTTCCCTTAAACAAAAAAACCACACTGACACTTTATACTCGGGCAGCGCCAAGTACATTTTCTAGTAAGAGATATATACCAATAACCAGAGCCGCACACTCTATTCTGAGCACTGACAGGGTTTTCTGTGGCCGCTATTCACTGAACAGTTTCCCGCGGCGCAGCTAGGGATTCTGGCCGAAGTGTATACCATGTGTATACAGTCTGGCCTGGGATTCCATTCAAGGCAGCACTATGTAAGCTACGTAGTAATCACGTCCATTGTTGCAAATAAGCAACAACGGCTGTGATTATTACATAGCTTACGTAGTGTGAACATAGCCTAATACCGTTATCAATGATCATGATCATTAATAACGACGTTACTTGCCTTTACTTTTACATTGTGTGAAAAAAAGCCTAAATCCAGTATTCAAGCTTCTTTATATAGTCATGGCAATGGATAATCATCATTGCTTCAGGTAAATATTGTTGACCAAGTTTGTGTTGAAATGTTTATCCAATATCAGCTTTATAGTTGTCTAATTAAAACTGTTTTCCTCTTATATTAATATATGATGTTTTCTAATACTAGCAATTTTAATACATAATCTGGGAGTGTATTTGACTAAATTAAAAGGGTCTTATCTAGTGTTCATTAGAGAAAAATGTTAACTGAATTTAGAAGTGTCCTGAAAATTCTATGAGCCTGAGCCTTTTATAATTTGAGACATAATTAACTCAGGCTTGTGAGGTTGTTTGCAGAGTTACTTTCCATATTCGCAGGTATATTAGTTATCATTGCTATAATTTGTTAAATCATTTGGATTACAATGTGTATACAATGATTGTTTTGTTGAAAGAACTAAAAACTCTTTCTAAAAATATTGTTATGTCTCGATTCTTTGTTAGGGTAGTAACGTAGTGATTGAGCGAGTACTAAAATGCTCTGGGGCTCGTTACTCGAGACGAATATTTCCCGATACTCAGGTGTTCGTTTCTAGTAACGAACCCCATTGAAGTAAATAGGAAACTCGAGCATTTTTGCAGGGGACCCAATCTCGGCGAAAGTTGTGTGAAAACCTGTCAACCTCAGAAAATGATGGAAACACCACGGAAATAGACAGGAAACAGAAGGGCAGCATGCATGGATTCCTCTGAGGCTGCCTAATCACACCATTACGCCAAATTCTGGGCAACAGCATGGCAGTGATCACACAGTGAACCATTAAAACAGAGGTAGCATATGAACCATCCAAAAATTTAGCATGACACAGCATGGCAGTAAGAACACAGGGAACCATTAAAACAGAGGTAGCATATGAAACATCCAAAAATTTAGCCTGTCACAGCATGGCAGTGAGAACACAGGGAACCATTAAAACAAAGGAAGCATATGAACCACCCCAAAATTTAGCCTGACACAGCATGGCAGTGAGGACACAGGAAACCATTAAAACAGAAGTAGCATATAAACAACCACAAAATTTGGCCTGACACCAAAGAACACCACGGAAATGGACAGGAAATAGCAGAGGAAGCATGCATGGATGTCTCTGAGGCTGCCTAATCGCACCATTACGCCAGATTCTGGGCAACAGCATGGTGGTCAACCTCAAGACAATAGTGCTGACCCAGACCAAGGTGGGCAGGGCACATGTGACCACGGTCAAAGGCCTGAAGGTCACTTTAAAGGTCAAAGGCCTTGGAGAGTGTTCCTCTGCCAGTGCCTGACAAGCTGACTGCTCCCCTCCTCCCCCCTTAATAACTGTCTTTTTGAGTTACTAGACTGACCTGGGAAGGGGCATGACACCCCCTGACTACTTTAGCAGTTGGGGTAATTTTCCCTGTATCATGTGACTCACCACTTCTCCCCACCGCTGATTTGATTTTAAGTTTGATTTTGAGTCTGAGTTTGAATTTGATTTTAAATTTGAGTGGCTCAGTGGTTAGGACTGTAACCTTGCAGCGCTGGGGTCCTGGGTTCAAATCCCACCAAGGACAACAACTGCATGAAGTTTTTATGTTCTCACCACGTGATCACCTGTTCACACTGCTGCACTTTCAAGCTATTGAGTGAAAGTCTGCGGGTGCATTAAAAATTCTAATTAAACATAAAAAAAAGACCATAATATTACCGGCCTTTAGCTGAGGCAGGCATAGAACCTCCCAAAAATTATGCCTGACACAGCATGGCAGTGAGGACACAGAGAACCATTAAAAGTGAGGTAGCAAGTGAGCCTCCCAAAAATTATGCCAGACATAGCATGGCGGTGAGGACAGAGTGACCCAGGTAGAAGCAGTAACAGGTGAGCCTCCCAAAAATTATGCCAGACAGAGCATGTCAGAACAAAAATAGGCTGTTGGCTGAGAATTGAAGGAGGAGGAGTCTGTCTAGACTGGGGACGAGTGACATAATCTTGCTGGGGTGCAATGAAACTGTCAAAGGCCTTGGAGAGTGTTCCCCTGCCCCTTGACAAGCTGCCTGCTCCACCCCTCCTCTCCCCTGCTTTTTGGCCCACAGAACTACGTCCTCTGGCGCTAGTGGTGTCAGTGGTGTTTTTTAACCTGAGGGTCACGGGAAAGACAGCCTAACATAAAGTCAGCCATCTGTGCCAGGGTCCCAACACGCAAGAATTCCCTTTCCTCATTAGGCTGACTCTCAATTTCCTCCTCCTCCTCCACCAATTCCTCCTCTTCAGACCATACATGCTTAACAGCTGAGGATTGAGCATGGGTACCCTCTTCAGTCGCGGCAGCAGTCTGCTTTTCTTCCTCCTCCTCTACTTTGTGCTGAGAAACAGACGTGAGGGTGGGCTGGCTATCTAGTGGCAGATGTTCTTCCCCCGTCTCCTGAGACGAAGGCAAAGTCTCAGACTTCAGGCTGAGCAGAGAGGTTTTAAGCAGACAGACCATCTGTGTTGAATCCTCAAAGGAGCCCAGTACCTGACAGATAGCAGACATTCACGTCCACTCCTCATTGTAAATGTGACGAAGTTGACTTACCTGACTACCGCTTCTTGCCTGGTTAACTCTGGCTACCATCTGGAAGGTGGAATTCCACCATGTGGAACCACCCCAAAATTTAGCCGGACACAGCATGGCAGTGAGAAAACAGGGAACCATTAAAACAGAGGTAGCATATGAACCGCCCAAACCACGGAGATACAATAGATGACCAGACAGCCCTGAATTCAACTATTAGTAATTGAAGATGATTTAATTTGAAAATTGAAATCGAAGATCAAAAAAATGGCCTTTAAAGAGCAGCTGACTACTGCCTTTGAAACAGCTAAAAAATGAAAGGATGGCAAAGGATACCGGCAAGTTGACATCCAGAGACAGATAATATGGTTCGAAATGGACACAAGGATGCTAAATTAGGATCCAACATTTTCACTGTCTGTTCCTTTGAATGTTGGCGTGTATCTTGGAGATACAATAGATGACCTGACAGCCCTGCAAAATAGCAGTTCAATTGAAGTGGATTTGATTTAAAAAATGAAATTGAAGATAAAATAAAGACCATAAAGTGGCCTTAAGATGAGGCAGGCGTGAAACCTCCCAAAAATTAGGCCTGACACAGCATGGCGGTGAGAACTCAGTGAACAAGGTAGATAAGGCAGGCGTGGCAGGCATAACCTCCAAAAAATTAGGCCTGACACAGTAGAGTACCGAGGAGCAGCCACCGCCATGAGGTTCCTAAAAGCCTATGTCTCTACCAGCCGATAGGGCAGCATCGCCAGGCTCAGCAGTTTGCCTATGTGCACATTTAGGGCTTGTGTATGTTGGTGAGTGGCAGTGTATTTGTGCTTCCGTTCAAAGGTCTGCGCTTGGACACCTTGCTGGAGGGTGTGGAGCATAGTGGAGGTGAAGGGGTGCATGTAGGGCGGGAGGCACTTGTGCCTAGGGCCTGGGCGGGGGGACTGACAGAGCCAGTACGTGACACAGGGGAAGGAGCAGGGGTGTGAC
This sequence comes from Dendropsophus ebraccatus, assembly GCF_027789765.1. NCBI lineage: Eukaryota > Metazoa > Chordata > Amphibia > Anura > Hylidae > Dendropsophus > Dendropsophus ebraccatus. The sequence goes on from NC_091456.1 coordinate 72,914,121, forward strand.
TTGGAGTAACTGAACGCCCTTGGTTCCACTGAGTGGGGTGTTTAGCACTCATATGCCTGCACATGCTAGTAGTGGTTAGGCTGGTAGTGGTGGCTTCCCTGCTGATCCTGGCGTGGCACAAGTTGCACACTACAACCGTCATCTGCAGTTTCTTTAAAGAACCTCCAGACTTGGGAACATCTAGGTCTGGCCACGGGACTTTGACTCCGTGAAACAGTTGCTAATCTACTTGATCTGGCCCTGCTTCTCCCTCTGCCCACCCCTCTTCCTCTTTCAACTGGTCCTGTGGCTGACCTTGCCTCCCCCTCAGAAGCTAAGTGTAAGTGCTGCTATATACTGTATGCCACCCTCTTACACAGGGAAATTAGCAGTGAGCTTGGATATGGCTGCACTAAGAGATAAAGAAATAAGAAAATATACTGGTCACACTAGTTTTTGGAGGGTGTCAAATACAATCTGTGGGTAAGTGCTACTGTTTACTGTATGCCACCCTCTTACACTGGGCAATTAGCAGCGAGCTTGTATATGACTGCACAAAGAAATGAAGAAATTAGAAAATATACTGGTCACAATAGTTTTTGGAGGTTGTCATATAAAAACTGTGGGTAACTGCAGCTATATACTGTATGCCACACTCTTACACAGGGCAATGAGCAGTGAGCTTGGATATGACTGCACAAAGAAATGAAGAAATAAGAAAATATACTGGTCACACTAGTTTTTGGAGGTTGTTGTATAGTCTGTGTGTAAGTGGTGGTATATGGTGTATGCCACCTGTTACACAGGACGATGAGCAGTGAGGTTTTATGCAGCTGTACTACAAATCAAAGCAATACTATGTACAACAGCAGCAGCACCAGCCATAAAACATATAATAGTACTGAAGACTTCTTTGGGGTCTGTATGCAACACCAGCTGTCCCCTTTCTGCCAGCAGCCGATCACCACAGTGTGCTGCTAAAACCGTGTTAGCTGCACTACAAGTCCCAGCAAGCAGTCTGGAGTAATAAAATAAATAAATAAATAAAGATTTTAAGCCCTTACAAGGGCTGTTGGGTTCTTTCTATAGTATTCCTGTCTATTGGGATGCTAAATACCTCCCTATCACTCTCCCTGACAAGCAGCAGCTCTGTCCCTATTCTCTTCCAGCATGCAAGTGAGCCAAGCCATGCTGGCACAAATTTTTATATGCCAGGGTCATCTGATCTGGCCAACCAATCGCTACTATCGACATGTATGGGTCCCACGTCATCACAGGATGTACCAAAAAGTCTCCTGCATGTTGATTGGCTGAGAAATTGAGCCCAAACTTACAGGAAACGGAAGATGCAATTTTCTAGAGTATTGCAAGCATGCTCGCTCATCACTAGTAGTATCCATAGAGGATGTGTGCATTTTTGTAGCCCACTGGAACTTAACATACCTGTAAACCAACAGGAATACAGATGATGACTATCCATTGGAAACTGAAAAGCCTAGATGCAGACACAGTTGTAATTCCCTTACAATGACAATTGTTTTCTACCAGAGACACAAGGAGGGGGTGCACACGGCACAGTGACTTTATTAACCCCTGCACTTCAGCATCGTAGTGTATTCAGGTGGGGGAGGGGTGCACATGGCAGAGTTACTTTATTAACTGCACCACAATGTATTCAGGTGGGGGGAGAAGGATGCACATGGAACAGTGACTTTATTAACCCCTGTACTGCAACACTCTAATGTATTCAGGTGGGGGAGGGGAGTGCACATGGCACGGTGCCTTTAACTCTTGCACTGTAGCACCCTAATGTATTTAGGTGGGGAAGGAGGTGCATATGGCACAGAGACTTTATTAACCCCTGCAGTGCAGGAACTTAATGTATTCAAGTGGTGGAGGAGGAGGTGCACACAGCACAGTGACTTTATTAACCCCTTTTTTAACATGTGTCAACATAGCCTAAAGGACTGGGTCATCAGACTTGCATAGAATAATACAGACATAAAAATGTGTGTGCCAGTGTAAAACCGACCTTATTTAGATTTATTGCTGTGTGGAACTTGTGTGCTAGGGCTACATTTTGGTCCCAGTCCGGCCCTGGCCATGACAACAGATCGGCTTCCTGCCATTGCCTCTCAGAGAATCAATCTGTGACACTGCACCATTAATAATGTGCAATGGGGGAATTAAAATGCTGCTATCATATTTGCCCAAACACAGCCTATGTTCACACACACTGTCAAAATGATGGCCATTCTTACTAGACAGCCATCATTTAACAACATATAACGCCTGTTAACTGTTGTTAAATGACGGCCATTTAATAAAAATGTCCATGATCGCTATGATGTGTGGACCTAGCATGATTTTGAAGGATTAAAGATAACATTAATGCTGCATTTACACGGAGCGTGAATTCGCCCGATCGTACGATTAACGATTTTGAAGTAACAATTTTTTCTTTATAACGATCAGCGTTTAGACGGAATGATATATCATACGGAAAAATCGTTTTGCGATCGCTTAAGCCTATCTCGCACATAGGTTAAATCGGTGAACGACAGTTTACACGGAACGATCTGCGAATTTTTTGCGAACGAGGAACGGCGATTTAAGAACATGTTGTAAGATCAAAATGAACGATTTCTCGCTCAACGTTTGATCGTTCGCTGCGTTTACACGTATGATTATCGTTCAAATTCGATCGTTATCGTGCAAATTCGAACGATAATCGTTCCGTGTAAACGCAGCATTAGTCTATGTTCCCATTACAGCATTTATTGGTAAAAGGTGGCAGTCTCTTGATAATGACAGGCACAAATAATGGTCATGTTCATTGTTTGCAGATGTCATAATAAACAGAAGGCCATCTTTTAACGCTAAAATTCCTTGGGAACATAGCCTAGAAATGTACTACACATTGGAGAGGTTCAGTTTGTTAATAAGAGGGTGTAAAAGAGTATGTTGCACTAGGTTAGTAAGGGATATGACATGTGCAGAGACTAACATTTCTCTTTCTGGAAAGTTTTCACATCAATTGGCATACATCCAATGTTTTATAAGCATCATGTTTCATGAGCCTTCACATTCATTGCATATAGGAATTCTTGCCTTGAACTAGTTGAAATAAAAAAAAAATGTCTGCAAGAGAAAAATAAATCACAGTTTTAGAGCAAAAAAAAACAAAAAACAGATTTGTGTACAACATCATTTATTTCACTGCTTCTAAGAGCTTCAAATGCTCATATATTTATGTTCAGCATGTATTATGGAGTGCCATCTTCTCTGGGCATAATTTGTTGTCTGCTGCATACATATGTCTTTAATGTGTATTTGTGTGTGTTTTCAGTATTTCTGTTTTGAGAAATGGAGCTGAATTTCACACATTTTTATTAGCATCCCTGATAGTGGTGTGCCTCTACGGCAGAATTTTTGCTGAAAGGCAATGTTTTACACTATCCTATGACATGCTGACATGTCCTTGGTTATCTTGTTGGGAGAAATGGATAACATATATGCAAATTTTAATCCCTTTAGCGTACAGAAAACAGTACAGTATTGGAAGACATATGGCCTCTAGCCAAGAAGAACCATGTTTCATTTTCAAACAGTGTGAATTACTTTAAGATTCAATCAGAATTCGAAGATGCTCACTGAAGACAGCTACATGGATACATTGTATACAAAAACAGGCCTTTTTTGTCCAAAGGGATTAACCTCTGTCCAAAGAGAAAAGAGGAATTGTATTACTACAACAAAGCTTGAAATGTTTTGATCACACAATGTGTCCAGATCCCATCCTCTGATAAAGTATTAGTATAGAATTTGTGTATTGCCTAATGAGCATATATAACACTTACAGATTCCATTCGGTTTGGTAAAGGAGTTGTTCAAGGATGGTGCAGTTAAAGGGAAACTCCACATAAGGAAAACTGTTTTTCTATTAAAAGTTATCTAGATGTGTCTACATAATGTATTACCATATCTGTGCGGTTCTGCCACACTGGTAGCTGATTGAAATCCAGGAAGTGAAGAAAACTGGCCTCTGTGGAAATCCACATTGTCTCCTGCTCCTGCTGCTATCCCCCCTAGGAGACAAATGTTCTATGCTTCTGTCTCACATTGTGTGTGTTTGCTGAGATCAGGCTGATGATGCAGACAGGGGGCAGGGTGTGATGTCACAGGGGGCTTGGCTGGATAACCCAATACCCTGAGTAATTCACCATCTCTGACCAGCCTCTTTAGCCTCTAGTCTAAATCTGAGCAGACAAGGAGTGACAGAAGCAGCTGCTGCAAAAACCTGCAGTGAAATTAGGGCTATGTTCACACATGATGGAGTTTCATTGCAGTACTACAGCATCTGTACAAAAATGATGCAGTAACACAATTAAATGATGATAAACGGCACAGAGGATCAGAGCCGACACTGCCAATCCCACCTGGACAAAAAAAACGAGGTATAAACAGTATATCCCATGTTAAATAATATCACATAAAGTCCTTATTGTGGGCTCAACCTCAAAGATAAAAAATTAAAAAATGTCTTTACTTTATTCCAATATCAGTGTTACAGGTAGAAACAGTGTGCTGTGTGGTGTAAGAGGTAGAGAATACAGTGTGCTGTTACAGGTATAGAATACAGTGTGCAGTGTGGTGTTACAGGTAGAGAATACAGGGCACTGTGTGGTGTTACAGGTATAGAATACAGTGTGCTGTGTGGTGTAAGAGGTAGGGAATACAGCGTGCTGTGTGGTGTTACAGGTAGAGAATACAGTGTGCTGTGTACAGGTAGAGAATACAGTGTGCTGTGTGGTGTTACAGGTAGAGAATACAGCGTGCTGTGTGGTGTTATAGGTATAGAATACAGTGTGCTGTGTGGTGTTACAGGTAGAGAATACAGTGTGCTGTGTGGTGTTACAGGTAGAGAATACAGTGTGCTGTGTGGTGTTACAGGTAGAGAATACAGCGTAGTGTGTGGTGTTACAGGTAGAGAATACAGGGTGCTGTGTGGTGTTACAGGTAGAGAATACAATGTGCTGTGTGGTGTTACAGGTAGAGAATACAGCGTGCTGTGTGGTGTTACAGGTAGAGAATACAGTGTGCTGTGTGGTGTTACAGGTAGAGAATACAGTGTGCTGTGTGGTGTTACAGGTAGAGACTACAAGCATGCTGCGTGGTGTTCAAGGTAGAAACAATCTACTGTGTGGGTGGGACCACAATGAAATGATAAAGTACTGTAATTAATTCAGTAACACAATAAAACTGCAATGTGTAAACACAGCCTAGATGTTCTGCAACAGATTTGGGCGGAAAATGGGCATTTTGGGGGACTGTGATGAGCAACTGAGAGAAAGCAATGCATTCTGGAACCTGTAGTACTGTGTACAACTGATCAATCAGGAAGTACAGCCAAACAATACAGGACAAACCCCCAAAAGCAAATTGGGTTAGACAGGTAGGCACTGCTTTATGCTTCTGCAGCAAGTTTTTTTTTTACCTCTACCTAGAGTTCCCCTTTACGACAGCACTTCACAAACTATTTCTACTGGAGTCTTGCGCAAAGACCAATGTCAAGGGTAGGCAACCTTGGCTCTCCAACTGTTGCAAAAACAACTACTATCTTGCCTGGAAAGCCAAAGCTTGAGCAACAGCTAAAGATCCATGGTTTCCTACCCCTGACCAATTTGATCTGTGGGCCTCACCAGAAAGACCAATGATTTATTTATTGTTTCAATGCCAAAAGTTGGCAAAACATTGGAAATTTTAGTTTAACCCCTTCACATCTCATGACGTACATGGTACCTGGTATCTGCAGCCGGGGAGCGCCTCTATTAGCCGACGCAGGTCCTGTTGCTGCGCCAGCTAATTAAGCATTTAAATGCAGCTGTCAAACCTGAGAAAAGTAGAGAACATGTAGTGAATTTGACAGCACAAATGATTTTTTTTCCCATTTCGCAGCATTTTTTATGGGAAAATCAAGTCTGTCATTGCAGTACAATTGATGTTACAAAAAATAAGGGCTTATGTGGGTCGGTAAGTGAACAAATGCAAGTGTGGCCTTATAAATAGGGATGAGCGAACCGAACCGTTACAAACCACATTTGTACGAACTTTGCAAAAACTTCGGTTCGGCACCGTACCGAACTTTGAGAAAGTTTGTTATGAATCTGGTAAAAATAACAACGGCGACGCAAAATTGTACTTTTTTCACAAAATAGACCAGCATACAAGGGATTATTACTCCTATCATGCCTTGTATCCTGGTTTTCTGTGAATATCAAGATGTGTGCCGTCACCCCTGTTAGGGTGAGACTTTAAATTAGTCTCCTCAGATATACATGGGTGTTGCCTAATCAAAAATGTAATGTGACAGCTGTCTGTAAGTATCAACCAAGACACATGAAAGCAACTTCAGTGTTCAAGCTTATTGAATTTATTAAGGGAAAATCTCATATCTTTTTCATATCTGTACAATAAAGGTTCAAAAAATAGGAGAACCCGTTTAGCCGCAACCAAAAAAGTAAAAAAAAAAAAAGTCTCATCAGCTGTCCCATCACTGCACAGTTTTGAAGAAAAATGTTGGCGACTCACTGGGATTCTTGGTGTCCAAGACCGTGCACCCCAGTGCTGATGTCTGGTCCTTTAATTATGGGCAAGGGCAGTACATGTCTGTTCACACTGAAATGTATAGCTGTTTATAGGTTTTGTAGTATTGCAAATCACTGAGTTGAGAAAAACCTTTAAAATTTCACTTTTATTTCATACATTAAAAAATAAAAAACCTTAGACACACGTGACTCACCACCTCCTACTAATCTATATCGGCCACCATCCTATTTCTATATGTTCTGGCCTTTATACATAATTGTCGCAACATGTAAACAGTATTGTAGATATTGCACCAGTCCTATATTCATTGCACTTGTGATTGCACTATTCCACTGTCATTTTTGCTTAGTCCTATAGTGCAGGTGTGCTTTTGTAAACAGGAGACTTCTCAGTGCAATATAACATATGTAATAATACAATTTTTACTTTCCTTTTAGTAGATATAGTCTTTTTCTTGGGGACCCAACGCCGTTTCCATCGCTACTTTTCATCAGGGGTCTTTGTTTAGCCTAGTTGTTTAAGACACTTGCTGTACATGTGCGTACGGCTCTGATGGCGGCCGCACTCTGAGCTGTGAGCTCACGCTATTTATGTGTTAGCTCCTCCTCTATCCATCACATGACTTGTGGTCCGCCCACCCTATTAATTCCCCGGCTGGCAGACTGACGTGTTGGAGGGAGGATCTTGGTGATACCAACTGTGAGGTCATTGGGACGCATTCACTACCAAGCCTCGTTTTCACTCCTAGCCCGTATTGTGGTAACATCTTTTTATTACAGTTCATCCTTACCGAGACATGAATATACACCATCCACCTCACTCCTGAGTGTGGCCATTCGTCTCGGTTTACACTCTTACTCCCAATTATGCTTACACATACAACCGCATGTTGTGAATTATTGTCATGCGGTTTTTTGTAAACACGTGCGTTTTTTTGCATATATATTCCCAGTGTTGCAGCTTAGTTCCCTATGTGCTTGGATTTTTGTTTATTGTTATTATTTGATTTTAATTTGGATTTTATTGTTTATTGCATTCTTCTTCCGCTTAATGCAATATTATTCTATGAAGCAATTATAAGAGATGAAGTCATTAAGTCCCCAGGGCTTAACTGTTTGTAATCTAAATGTCCATTCCGCTTCTTTTTGCAAGAGTTTTTTGTCCCAGTCTCCTCTTCTTCTAGTCTGTTTGATTACTTCAATTATATGACATGTTAGACCTATTGGGTTACTTTCATGTACTTCTCTGAAATGGACAGCCACTGGTGTTTCACGTCTGTTTTTAATGTCTCCAATGTGTTTTCTTAGTCTTTCTTTCATGCTTCTGAAAGTTTTCCCCACATAATTCTTGGGGCACGGACAGGTCAACATATATACGACTCCTTTTGTTGAGCAGTTCCCCAGGTCTCTGATAATGTACCTCTCCTCTGTACTGCTACTTTGAATTTCCTTGCCTGGTAGCATATATGGACACATAGAGCAATGACCACACCGATAGGAGCCAGTAGTGCGCATCCAATTCTGATCTGATATTCCTGGTGGCATGTAACTACATGTCTGTTACTGCCCATTGGCTCAACATTCCCCCAGAAGACAACCAGAAAGTTTGCTCATTCTTGCCACTGTCACCTCACTGGCTTTAGGGGGCCAGTTCTGCAAAAGTTCTGCCTCCACCAGCTTGCAACCATCCACCGCTTTGACTGCAGTCCAACCTGCCCCGGTGTCTTACCAACGATGTCAGGCCCAGTGCTCTCAGGCTGTCCTCCATTTTTTGAGCCTGGGTGAACAGAGCCACAGTGGGCAGGAACTCCTCCGGACCATCAGGAAGGAGAAGGAGATACTGTATATGAATGGCTGACCCAAGGTCAACTAACTGTTGGAAGTGTTGTACCCAACAAAGGGAGGAACATTGTCTCTGCAGTGCAGCAGGGAGGGCTGAGTCATACACCTTGTATGGCACATGTGATAAACCTCATAGTGCACAGGTTTCTTTGAACATGTCCTGCCAATTGTTGAAGAATTTTGAGGACGTGACTTTGTGAGCAGGCAAGACTATGGGATCGACGACATCATCCTGTTCGTCCGTGTTCTTGAAAGTGAGCAACATCATCAGCAAAAATTCCCAGGCCACCACTCCAAAGGCTGAACATCCTACTCCTCCGTGAATTGTCTGTTCTCAAATATACTGGCCTGGGTGCAAACAGGTACTGCCTCCTTCTCTCCTCCTTCTCAAATAGTCTGTTCTCAATCATACTAGGCTGGGTGCAATCAAGTGATGCTGCCTCCTCCAATAGTCTCTTTTCAACCATACTGGGCTGGGTGCAATCAAGTGCTACTGCCTCCTCCTCCTCCTCCGTCAATTGTCTGTTCTCAACCACACTGGGTCAAATACAGTACTATTACTGGTTCCACTGTCAAATGTCTGTTTTCCACCCTACTGCGTCCAAGGAACTTTTTGTCCTATGTCCCGTGTAATCACTTACACCTTGGCTAATTTTTTTTTCACTATTTTTGCACTTTGATTTTTTCCACTGTTTTCATTGTAATAGTATCTGTAACTAAACAAAACTTTACCCTATCAGACTCCCACTATTGTAGCTGCAATTATTCAGCCGTTTTAGCAAGGTTCATTTTAGGTTCGGTTCGTCGGTTCGTCGGTTCATCGATCGAACCGAACCGAACTTTTCAAAAGTTCGCTCATCCCTACTTATAAACATAAAGAGGAAAAAGTAAAAGTTCAAAAACGAAAATTGGCATAGACCTTAAAGGGTTAAAATAGAAGTCAAGTTTATAAATCTATTTTAACTAAAGGCCCTATTACAGGGGACAATTATTGTGTAAAAATTGTTATATTGTTTGAATTTAAACAATAATCGTCCTGTGTAATTGCAGGTAACGTTCGAAAAATCGTTAGTATGTCGTTGATCGTTGATTTAGATCTGAACCCCAAATTATCGTTAATCGTTCGCTAATCTTTCGCTGTAATTCCACATTTGTTCGCTCAAGTTACGCATTTGTTCACTAATCGTTTAGTGTAATTGCACATTGTTCATTTTTTTCTAGAATCAGAAGGAGTAAACGATCATAGTAACAATCGCAATAATGTAGTATTCATAGTAATGATCTTAACTAACGACCATCGTTCTGTGTAATATGATGAACGATTTTGCTTGCAATTGTTTATGGTTAGTAGTTTATCGTTAAAAATAGCTCCGTGTAATAGGACCCTGATGGCGCGTTTACACAGATTTATCTGACAGATTTTTGAAGTCAAAGCCAGGAATTGATTTGAATAGAGAAGAAATCTGAGTCTTTCCTTTATGACCTGTTTGAATTTTGCTGCCTGGAGAAGGTAGATGCAGACTTCCTGGAAAGATACAGACTCTGAGACAATAACAACAAAATCTATAGTTAAAAAAACTAGTGATGAGCGAGTACTAAAATGCTGGAGTGCTCGTTACTCGAGACGAATATCTCCCGATACTCGATTGCTCGTTTTGAGTAACGAACCCCATTAAAGTAAATTGGAAACTTGAGAATTTTTGCAGGGGACCCAAGTTCGGTAGAGGGAAGGTCGTGTGAAAACCTGTCAACCTCAGAAAATAATGGAAACACAATGGAAATGCACAGGATACAGCAGGGGCAGCATGTATGCCTGACACAGCATGGCAATGAGAAAACAGGGAACCATTAAATCAGAGGTAGCATATGATGAACCACCCAAAAACTTTGCCTGACACAGCATGGCGGTGAGGACACAGAGAACCATTAAAAACAGAGGTAACATATGAACCACCCCAAAATTTAGCCTGACACAGCATGGGGACAGAGCAACCAAGGTAGAAGCGGTAGCCAGTGAGCCTCCCAAAAATTAGACGAGACACAGCATGTCAGTGAGCACACAGAGAACCATTAAAAGTGAGGGGCTGGGATTTATAGTGGACACGAACCTAGGTGCTGACAGCTAACTGGCTAGGCCAGCTGTCAGTCACAATGAAGGGTCAACCTGATGCTGATCGACCGGGGGTGGTGAGACCCTGGCCGCGGATATACAAAAAAAAAAAGATAACACAGCTTGTTGGTTGCCGGGGACGCGATCGGCGGGCCCCCAGCAACCAGTCCTCCCAAAAAATTTGAGCGAGACCAGGGGCTGGGATTTATAGTGAACACGAACCTAGGTACAGACAGCTAACTGGCTAGGCCAGCTGTCAGTCACCATCAAGGGTACACCGCATGCCGATTGACTGGGGGTGGTGAGGCCCTGGCCGCGGATACACAAAAAAAAGAAGATAACACAGCTTGTTGGTTGCCGGGGACGCGATGGGCGGGCCCCCAGCAACCAGTCCTGCTCCTCCGCAGACGTAGTGACGTCAAAGCATGGCAGTCAGGAGACAGAGAACCATTAAGAGTGAGTGAGGTAGGAAGTTAGCATTCCAAAAATTAGGCCAGACATAGCATGGCAGTGAGCACACAGATAACCATTAAAAGTGAGTGAGGAAGCAAGTTAGCCTCCCAAAAATTAGGCCAGACACAGCATGGCAGTGAGCACACAGAGAACCATTAAAAGTGAGTGAGAAAGCAAGTGAGACTCCAAAAAATTAGGCCAGACACAGCAAGGCAGCCCAACACCTCCAAGGTGTAAAGCGCCAGTTCGGGCCACGTATACAGTTTTGCAACCCAGTAGTTTTATGTAGCAGAGTGATCGGGAAGGACGTAGGTATGGTCAGCAAGGTACTCCCTCACCATCTTTATGAAGGCTTCCCCCCTACTCTGTCTAGACTGGGGACGGTCAACATAGTCTTGCTGGGGTGCCATGAAACTGTCAAAGGCCTTGGAGAGTGTTCCCCTGCCCCTTGACAAGCTGCCTGTTCCACCCCTCCTCTCCCCCGCTCTTTGGCCCACAGAACTACGTTCTCTGGCGCTAGTGGTGTCAGATGGGAAGTATATTTTCAGCTTCTGCACCAGGGCCTGTTGATATTGATTCATTTTCGTACTGCGTTCCTCGGCAGGATTAAGAGTGGCAAAGTTCTGTTTGTACCAAGGGTCCAGGAGGGTGAACACCCAGTAATCTGTGTTGTCAAAAAAAATTTTAACCCGAGGGTCACGGGAAAGACAGCCTAACATAAAGTCAACCATGTTCGCCAGGGTACCAACACGCAAGAACTCCCTCTCCTCAGTAGGCTCAATTTCCTCCTCCTCCTCCACCAATTCCTCTTCTACAGGCCATACACGCTCAACAACAAAGAATTGAGCATGGGTACCCTCTTCAGTCGCGGCAGCAGTCTGCTTCTCTTCCTCCTCTTCCTCCTCTTCTTCATCCTCCTCATCCTCTACTCAATGGGGAGAAACTGACGTCAGGGTGGTCTGCCTATCTAGCGGCGGATGTTCTTCACCTGTCTCCTGAGACAAAGTCTCAGACTTCAGGATGAGCAAGGAGGTTTGAAGCAGACACAGGAGCTGGATGATGGTGAGGCTGATGATGGCGGCATCGCCGCTGACCATCTATGTTGACTTCTCAAAGGGGCCCAGTACCTGACAGATAGCAGACATCCACGTCCACTCCTCATTGTAGATTTGAGGTAGCTGACTGACCTGACTACCGCTTCTTACCGAGGTTGACATCTGGCATTCCACAATGGCTCTGTGTTGCTGGTAAACCCTGGCTACCATCTGGAAGGTGGAATTCCACCACATGGGCGCGTTACACAGCAGTCTGTGAGCCGGCAGTTGCAAGCGGCTTTGCACTGCCCTAAGGGTGACAGCATCTGTGGTGACTTGCGGAAATGCACACAGATGCGCCGCACCTTGGTGAGCAAGTCAGCCAAATTGGGGTAGGTCTTAAGGAACCGCTGTACCACTAGGTTGAACACGTGGGCCAGGTATGGTACATGTGTGAGGCTGCCGAGTTGCAGAGCCGCCAACAGGTTCAACCCGTTGTCACACACAACCATTCCTGGTTTGAGGCTCCGTGGCGCCAGTCAAAGATCTGTCTGCACCGTGATGCCCTGCAACAGCTCCTGGGCCGTGTGCCTCTTGCAGCCTAAGCTCAGCAGTTTCAACACCGCCTGTTGGCGCTTACCCACTGCAGTGCTGATGCAGCTAGTGCTACAAAATAGAGGCGATGTGCTTGTGAAGGGTAATAGAGAGGAGGAGGAAGAAGAGAAGGAGAAAGAGGTATACAAATCATGAGAGACTGCGACCGAGGTAGGCCCCGCAATCCTCGGTGTGAGCAGCACATGAGCGGAACCAGGGTCAGACTCTGTCCCAGCCTCCACTAAGTTGACCCAGTGTGCCATCAGGGAGACATAGTGTCCCTGCCTGAGAGCACTTGTCCACGTGTCCGTGCTTAGGTGGAACTTTTCACTGACCGCGTTGGTCAGGGCACGGATGATGTTATCTGACACGTGCTGGTATAAGGCTGGGACGGCACACAATGAAAAGTAGTGGCGGCTGGGGAAAGAGTACCGAGGGACAGCCACCGTCATGAGGTTCCTAAAAGCCTCTGTCTCTACCAGCCGATAGGGCAGCATCTCCAAGCTCAGCAGTTTGCCTATGTGCACATTTAGGGCTTGTGCATGCAGGTGAGTGGCAGTGTATTTGCGCTTCCGTTCAAAGGTCTGCTGCAGGGACAGTTGAATGCTGCGCTTGGACACCTTGCTGGAGGGTGTGGAGCATAGTGGAGGTGAAGGGGTGCATGTAGGGCGGGAGGCACTTGTGCCTAGGGCCTGGGCGGGGGGACTGACAGAGCCAGTACGTGACACAGGGGAAGGAGCAGGGGTGCGACTTGCACTCACTGAACGGCCTTGGTTCCACTGAGTGGGGTGTTTAGCACTCATATGCCTGCGCATGCTGGTAGGGGTTAGGCTCGTAGTGGTGGCTCCCCTGCTGATCCTGTCGTGGCACATATTGCACACTACAGTCCTTCTGTCATCCACACTTTCTTTAAAAAACCTTCAGATTTGGGAACATCTAGGCCTGGCCACGAGAGTTTGACTCCTAGAAACAGGTGCTGATCTACTCGCTCTGCCCCTGCTTCTGCCTCTGCCCACCCACTTCCTCTTCCAACCGGCCCTGCAGGTGAACTTGCTTCCCCCTCAGAACCACTATCTTTACTAGCCTTTTCCACCCAGTCACTTCGTCCTCATCCACCAGCTCTTTCTCCGATTCCTCCCCACTTTTCTCCAATTTGCTCCCCACTTTGAGTTACATCCATGACAACAACCTCACTGTCTAACAACCGCATCTCATCGTCATCATCAGACATCTCTTCCAACCCCGCTTGCAAGTCCCCACTCCCATCACCCAGTGACTGTGTGAGCTGCATAGTTTGGGCATCGGGACAGATCGACTGCTCTGGTTGCTCAGACTCAGGGAATAGTCAAGAAAAGAGTTCCTGGGAGCATGGTGGTGGTGGTTAGGGATGAGCGAACCGGCTGAGGTTCGGGTTCGTATGAACCTGAACTATCGGCTTCTGATTTCCGCTGTCTGCCCGCTCCGTGGAGAGGGTGGATACAACCTTGATACAACCTGGAAAACTGGGATACAGCCATAGCCATAGGCTCTATCCCAGTTTTCTGGGCTGTCCTAAGGCTGTATCTACCCTCTCCACGGTGCGGCAAGACATCGGGAATCAGAAGCAGATAGTTCAGGTTCATACGAACCAGAACCTCAGCCCTAGTGGTGGTGGATCTGAATCCCTTCTTTCCCTGGAGGAGCCAGGCTGTGGGGAAGGAGGCTGAGCTGCTGGAGCAAGGGTTCCACTCCCTTGGGTAGCGTGGGTGGACTGCGTGGAAGACTGGGTGGTGGATAAGTTACTGGACACATTATCCGCTATCCACGTGATCACCTGTTTACACTGCTGCTGTTTCAATATCTGTCTACCATTAGACCCTGTAAGTTGGTCGAAGAAGGTAGGGAGTCAACGTCTGCGGTGTGCCACAGCTCCCTCCTCAACGGGTGCTGCTGTGTCACCCTGCCCTGAACCACGGCCTCTGCCAACTGCATCGCTTGGAACCCCATGCCCACGCCCTCGTCCTCGACTCTTACACATGGGGTTCACCATTTTATGGACACTGCACAGTATGGAGCTTAGATATGCCTTGAGTAAGAAATACAGAAATAAAAAAGATATTAGTGGTCTCATTGGTTTTTGGGGGACTGTGGGATAAAATCTAGTGCTGGCTGCACCAATACACTCGGTGACACCCCCTTTACACTCTGCAAGCAAAGCAGTAGTTAACTTAGATATGCCTTGTGTAAGAAATACAGAAATCAGAAAATATAGTAGAGGGCCCATTAGTTTTTAGGGGGCTGTGAGATACAAACTGGTGGTGGCTGCACCAATACACTCTGTGACACCCCCTTTACACTCTGCAAGCAGTAGTGAACCTAAATATGGCTTGAGTAAGAAAGACAGAAATCTGAAAATATACTAGTAGTCCCAATAGTTTTTGGGGGCCTGTGAGATACAATCTAGTGGTGGCTGCAAAAATACACTCTGTGACACCCCCTTTACACTCTGCAAGCAGTAGTGAACTTAGATATGCTTTGCGTAAGAAATACAGAAATCAGAAAATATAGTAGAGAGCCCACTAGTTTTTAGGGGGCTGTGAGATACAATCTGGTGGTGGCTGCATCAATACACTCTGTGACACCCCCTTTACACTGTGCAAGCAGTAGTGAACTTAAATATGGCTTGAGTAAGAAAGACAGAAATCTGGAAATACACTAGTGGTCCCACTAGTTTTGGGGGGGCTGTGAGATTCAATTTGGTGGTGGCTGCACCTATACACTCTGTGACACCCCCTTTACACTCTGCAGGCAGTAGTGAACTTAAATGGGCTGTTTGGTTGTTTCGCTAGTATTCCCTGCCTACTGGAATGCTAATTCCCTCCCTAAAGCTCTCCCTGACCAGCAGCAGCTCTGTCCTTGATCTCTTATTGCATACATGTGAGCCGAGCCTCGTCGGCTGCGCTTTTTATATGGCAGGGTCATCTGATTTGGCCAAGCAATTGCTGCTATCGACATGTATGGGTCCAACGTGATCGCATGATGTATCAAACAGTCTCCTGCATGTTTATTGGCTCAGAAATAGTGCCCAAACTTACAGGAAACGGATTATGAGATTTTCTCGAGTATCGCGAGATGCTCGTCCGAGTAACGAGTACCATCGAGTACCCTAATACTCGAACGAGTACCAAGCTCGGACGAGCATGTTCGCTCATCACTAATAGAGACACAAAAAACTGATAAATTAAGAACAAATTATTTTGTGCTGAAAAAACAAACAAACAGACACTCATTGATTCCTATCTGTGTGTGTTTCCCCTTTTTTAAATTATTTGCAACAAATGAAACATAGAAATAATTGGATTGGACAGTGAGAGGAAGAGAGGGTAAGAGATTGATTTCAGGCTGCAGCTTTTCTCTGTCTGTATTTATTGAAACAATTTCATGAATATTCGACCTTTGTATGTTTATAGGGAGGTTAAGGTAATTTGTTTTCCTGTCTGCATAGTAAGCAACATGGGTAATAACTGAAACCTGTGTTCATGTGTATGTATACATAGATATCCACTTAGAAATAAGTTATTGTTTCTTCTTTGATTTGATAGCTAAAAATATAGTTCGATCCTATTTCTTTTTCCTGTGACATGCAATCAAAGCTACAACCAGTAAACTGGATTCAATAAAACTCCAGACCTAATTTTACTGTCCCCGGTATAAGAAATAGCAGTGATTCAAGTTTGCTGCATAAATCTTAGCAAACAGTATTAGGGCTAAAAAAAAAACAACTAGGAAATAACTCCTAATAAAATACTGAAAGAGGAAGCACAGAAGTATTTGCTATATACAATTAATTAGAAATCAAACACAACATATACAGTGAATAAACACTTTTTTATATTTGCTTCTAATATGAATCATACAGTACCAGTCATACCCAAACTACAATAAAATACTAAAAATGCTAAAATATCATATATATGCTCCAGATTTGCTAGGGTATTTTGATGTGCCACAACTAATGTATCAACTTACTTTCCCAATGGAAATCAATGTAACAATTGTCTATGTCTGTATCTTAACATGTGAACTAATGTCATAAAACATAATAGTTTTTAGTTTTATGATGTTTTCTGTAATATCATTTTTCCAACTTTCTGACCCCTTTAAATATAGTTGTATTCTGCTGGGGAATTGGCAATTCTATCATTGTCTCACCTCAATCCTGGGAGAACAGACATTAGCCTTCCATTCTCAGAATAATATGCAATAGAATTTTTTTTTAATACATTGGTGATATAGCTCTAGAACCTTAACTAAAAACAAGATTGCTTTTCGTTGGGCAGTATAAATCAGCGACTCTATCTGTAATACTTTTAGGAGATTCACAATGTATGTTATGTTTTGTATCAGATTATAATGTTTGCTTTGGATTATTCAGCTGAGTAATAAAATTTGGCATTGCACTGTAATAGAGTTAAAAGGTATTTATTGAGAATGCAATGAAGTATAAAAGAGTAATAAACCATGTTGTTGCTGTCAAATTATTCGGATTGCATTACTCTGCTTTATGTATGGGTCTTAATCACAATGATTCACATGCAATAGTTAATAGAAAAAAGGTTGTTAACAGGGTTATCTTATTTAACCAGGTATATGTTTATAACATGGATCCTAAAGCTCGGTTTAGACAGCAACTTGTGACCACTCACCATGCAATTGCATTACCGCAGCTACTAAAAGTAACCCAGCAGAAATCCATAGCTGCAATGTTTCTGTACCACTACTATCATTATTATTACTGTTTTTAGTAGCATAACATTGCAGTTATAAATTGTATAGCCACATGTCACTGCAGATACCTAACCCATTGGCTGCAAGATAACCAATTAAAGCATGGTACTGTAATTATTAAAAAAAAAAAAAAAAACACTGCTTGTTCATATTTTACTTTCTGACCAGATTTTAAAAGGTACCTTTATTAGACTGGCTTTATGTTCTATTCAAACCACCATGTCTTAGTGCCCTAATACACAGAGCGATAATCTCCCAAATCCGACTGATTTGGTAGATTATCACTCCGGGTAATAAAGAAAACAATTAGCTGATAATAATTTCATTGGCTGATTGTTTTCTTTAATACCCAAAGCGATAATCTACCAAATCAGCCTGATTTGGCAGATTATCATTGTGGTTATTTCCAGCCTAAAAATCATAGGCCACTGGTCATCCATCGCTACATGGAATAGCATTGCACAGTCGACGGCTGATCACTGTCTAAAAAAAATAAATGTTATACTTACCTGTTAATTCTGCCAGACGCTGGGGCTTCAGGTCCAGTCTAAATTGCTGCAGCCAGTGATTGGCTGAGCAGCCTGCCACTTTAGAGACCAGCTCTGAAGTTCCAAAGAAAAAACACAGTGGGCACCGCTATACTATAGCTATAGCTATACTGTGTTATAAGCCAGAGTGCACACACTATAATAATCATACAATGTAAGGCTATGTTCACACTACGTAAGAGACTGTCCGTTCCGTGACCCGGCCGAGTCACAGAACGGCCGGTCTCTGCAAAGATCATCCCGGATGATCTTTCCGGCCGCTGTGTTCTGATGCGGGCGCATCAGCGCGCGCCTGCATAAGAACTCTCATAGCACACAATAAAGTGAGTGACCGGAGACACTTGCTTCATTGTGTGAACTGACAGGTCTTTCTGCGTCCGCAATTCACTAAATTGTACAATACGGTCCTTGTACCATACCACCTAAACCCCATGCGTTCCGTTATGTTCCCATAACCTCATCAGGAGTAGACATAGATGTGGTGTACCGGCTCTATTGCCGGCAAAACCTATTGCCGATAATAAAGCTCAATGTACTAATTAATATTTTACTTTAATTAAAACAGAAAATATTTCTTCTAATGATGCTATTTTTTATCACAATAGCAACATTAGAAGAAACATTTAGATTTATATGTCTGCTCAGCAGATGAGTCGGTCCCGTCACACTAAGCCCAGTGTGCTGGGGACAGGCGAAGAGAGAAGATAGAAGATAGAAGACATCGAAGGGTGAGAAGAAAATGGCCAGATGCGAATATTTATTCGCAAAACGGCCATTTGCAAATAAATGTTATCGCATCTGGCGATTTTCTGCCGAAAAATACTCTTTTTTTAAAATTGATAAATGTCCCCCTATGTGTATACACTCCGTCCGGGATTCCTTCAAAAGGCAGCACTACGTATGTTCTGTGGGACAGTGGTTTTAACAACTTACTGCAGAACTTAGGTTGTGTGAACATAGCCTAACGATGCACATGTGCACTTCAAATGTAAGTAAGATCTCCGCTCAACAAGTATAGAATGAAATAGAATGAAATAAAATAAAAGGAAATTAATTATCTGCACAATTAAACATACACATACCAATTTTAATAAAAAATAACCATATGTGAATAATGATCGTATTTTAGTGCCAATAAATAAAGTGCATTCATAAAAATATACAATAAATAAAAAATAGTATAAAAAGTGCCAAAGAAGTTTTTGTAAAGCTATATATTTAGTGATTGAACAATAATAAATATACATGATCCTAATACCTTATGTGAAAAATACGAGCAAAACATTAATTAGTCTGTAATAAATATATATCCATGACTGGTCACAAATCTAAAGCAATATATAAGACATAAATAAATAAGCGTGTTATAAATTATATGGCCGTGCAAAAATAATGATCTCAAAGAACAAGACCATGCAGACCTACACTCAGCGCAGGTAAGACACCATAAAATAAATGATTATATACCTAAATAAAGAAACAAATGTCAGCAGATATACATCTACTTGTTGGAATACAATTCTATTAATAAAATAATATATAATCTAAACCTCCAGGACTCACAGCCAGGTATGAAACAGATTACAAATGAATAATTACAATCATGTGTGTTGTTATAAAAGCTAGAGCCAGGCAGAATGGTCTTGGGCACCAAGCATCCCACGCAATTGCGTGGGGCCCCCAACATCCAGGGGGGCCCCGCTCTGGTGCCCAAGACTGCTGTCCCGCTGCTGCGATCTTTACTGTAACTACTGTATGTGCGCTCATAAAAAGCGCACATAGTTACAGGCAGCAGCGGCACTGACAGGGTGAGAGCCATTGGCTTCCTCCCTGTCTGTCACTCTTGTGGCCGCAGGAAGTGTTTTCCCTGCCGTCACAAGAGGCCGCTCTGTGTCCCTGGTGCCAGCGCTCGAGGCGTCACTGGAGCGCCGGTGCCATGACAACGGGAGAGGGGCCTCTTGTGACCGCAGGGAAAACACTTCCTGCGACCACAAGAGTGAAGAGAAGAGGAGACGCCCGGGCCCAGGTGAGTATGTGTGTTTGTTTTTTTGTGGTATACACTATATAGGAGGGGGTGCACACAGTGGGGGTCTATATAAATGGGGGGGGGGGGCAGCGCACAGGGAGGCTATATAAACGGAGGGGGGGGAACGCACAGGGGGTATATATAAACAGGGGGGAAACGCACAGGGGGTCTGTGTACTTAGAGAGAGCACAGGAGGTCTATATAAACGGGGTGGGGGAAGCGCACAGGGGGTCTATATACTTATGGGACATCAAAGGGGGTCTATATAAAAGGGGGGGAAGTGCACAGGCGGTCTGAATACTTATGGGAGAGCACAGGGGGTCTATATAAACGGGGTGGGGGAAGCGCACAGGGGGTCTATATACTTATGGGACAGCACAGGTAGTCTATATAAATGGGGGAGCACACGGGGGGCTATATATAACTCGGGCAGCACACAGGGGTCTATATATAACTGGGGGAGCTACTATATAGGGGCACAGAGGGGTGTAACTACTATATAGGGGTACATGGGACCTAACTACTGAATGTGTTGGAGCCTAAAATGTTTCTCTGACAGATTCTGGAGAGAAGATTTACAGCTGGGAGAAGACTTCAAGGTGGCCCACGCTGGATGGAGAGAGAAAGAAAAAGAAGTAAAAGACGCTGGTCAGAGAAGATGCCTCCTGTAAGTCACTGGATGTAACTGCACTCTGTTATAGGGTCTGTAGTGATAGGGGTCATGTTGGGGCAGTATCATGTAATGGTATCATTGGGGATATCTTCCTGTTTTGTTCAGAGCAGTTTTGAGGCAATATGTAATCTCTGTATGGTGGTATGAGCCATATTTAACCATGATGGAGACTGTTTATTTTGTTAGTAGAAAAAGTTAGACTGTTCAGATCCAATATAGAATGAAGGATAGAACTGTGCAAATTATAAAGGGCAAATAAGTGGAGCAATATAAGTATATAAACAGATACACAACCATATCAGGTATAGGTACAAGTTTAGGCTATGTTCACACTACGTAAAACTACGGCCTCTAGTCCAAACCGCAAAAACTACGGCCATAGCTTTGAGGTTTATGCCTTGGCTGCAATATATACCAACTACGGTCGTACAATGCACACTACGTATCAGACAACGGCCATTGTTTTCACGGCTCAGTGAAAAATTAACATGTCATTTATTTCCAGCCGGTAAAGTTCCAACTACGGCCGTGGATTTCAATGCGGCCGCGCACGGAATATTTATTTCTGCAAAATTAAACTTGATTTTGAAATAAAAAAAATTCTGTGTGGTTTATTGGGCTGGGCGCAGTATTCCAAATAAATGATTTGTTTCATCCCGCTCAGAAACAAGCTAGGAAGCAAAATTATACAACGGCCGTAGTTTCAAGACTAGACCGTATGGCCATATTTCTACAGCCGTAGCTTCAGGCACACATGTCCGGCCGTGTGAAAACAACGGCCGTTAATTTACGTAGTGTGAACATAGCCTTAATATGTCAAGGAAAATATGTCATATGTGGTATGTGAATACAAGTACAGCTCTGAAGTTCCAGCTGCAACCGCAGATAGCTGGCAGAAGCAAGGAGAACATGGGGAGTATTGACAGATATGTATACAGATTCTTATTTTACACTAGGCAAAGGATGCACGGACATCGCAAATGATAATATACAGCCCTTGCTGCGTGATTATTGAGACATGTCATAGACGTAGCGTCCGCTTACGCCAGGCATCAAGCCATGTACAACACTCACATTAATGAGCCAAAGCATCTTCTTATCTTCTTTAACTCCTTCCCGCCGCTGCATTGTAAATTTACGGCGCTGCAGCCTGTGCCTGGTGCTGCAGCAACATGAATTTACTGCAGAGGATGACACAGGCGTAGGAGCTACGCCTGTGTCATCTGCCGCGGGTCTGGCTATCAGTGATAGCCAGGGACCTGCCGCAACTCTCAGCACCAGAGCTGCGCTCCGCTGCTGAGAATTAACCCTATAGATACTGCGGTCACCACGACCGCAGTATCTATAGGGCTCTGGGAGACAATTCTCCCTCTACAGAGGGAGAATTGTGTCTCCGGTGTCTATTGGTCACTGATCACAGAGGCTCGATGGTAGCCATAGAAACCAGAAGCCGGAGGCCGGCAGGGGGAGAGAGGGACGACAGAACGTGCGCCGGGCGCGCGCCTATGAGCTCTGCTGCCCCCCCTCTCTCCCCTGCCTCTGTTATAAGATAGTAACAGCAGCAGGGGGCATCAGCTTATGGAATCTTTATGATCCCATAAGCTGATGTAAAATCACGACCTGGGCATTGAGGCATCAATGATCCCAGGTTGTGAAAGGGTTAAAAAGAATAAATCTGAGATCTGAAAACATTTTAAAACATCAAGGGCAAGCTTTTCCAAGCTATTACCTATCAACATGGATATCAACTCTTTTCTTAAACCTTTAAAGGAAAACTGTCAGCTGTAATTCAAATTTCAAATGCCTTCTCATTTCCCCTTCCTTCTTGATTGACACCTGGATGAGTCCCAAGCAGGGTCAGGTATGGAAGGGGTAGGTAAGGAGGTGTTACTGTGTGCTGCACTTTAGGAGCTCAGGAAAGCCTCTTTCACTCTTTTTACTAAAGAATAAAAGCATTGTTCTATTTTCAGGAAGCACAGACAAATATATGAAAGGTACCATGTGTCTCCCAAACAGCATCAGAAATTTGGAACATGAATTGCAAGCAACAGACCAGGCTAAGGCTATTTTCACACGTCAAAAATATTAAAAAGGCGGCAGATTCTAAACGTGTGTATTTGCCGAGATTTAACTGACTGCAATGGCAATGCATTGAAGTCAATGGGAAGACAGATGTCCAATGCACAGAGTTTTATTAAATAACAGACGTTTTTGCCACGGGTGTAAAAATAATTAACATGATAATTAATTACGGACGTCTTTTGCAAACAGCGGATGTTTTTTAATGGTTGTTCACACACAGTTTTTCTTTTATCACTGTTCTTTCTCCGTTTTTACTATTAAATTCAATGGACTTTTCAAAGGCCAATTAGTAACCCAAACTAGAATAATGTACAAACACCAATCAGGCTGCTAAATGACATCCGTTATTTTAGCCTCAAAATAATGGATGTCATTTTAAACGGAGCTGAAAAAACATTGTGTGAACATAGCCTAACACAGGCTCTACATCATATAATTACTTAGGCCAAATTTATTTTATTTATTTTTTATCTGTCTTATGCTGCGTTTACACGAAACGATAATTGGCCCGATCGTACGATTAATGATGTCGGAGTAAAAATTTTTTTTAGACGGTATGATATATTGTATGGAAAAATCATTTTGTGATCGTTTTAAGATCGCCCGCCCGCAGCCTGGCCCCCCGCTCATCCGCAGCCCAGCCCTACAGTCATCCGCAGTTGATCGGAGCGGTGGCGGCTGTGTCACTTCAAAACTGGCCATAATCTACATACTTTTTAAACAAACTGTCACTTTTTAAAGGAGGTTTTGCATTGTAAAAATACCACTAGTAAGGTCGTGTTTTAATTTTGTTGAGTGAAAAACCCACCATATTCACTAATAAATCTTTTCGTTTATGAAACTGAAATCCTGAGTTATAGGGTATTTTTATTAAAGGGGTTATCCAGCACTACAAAAACATGGCCACTTTCCCCCTACTGTTGTCTCCAGTTTGGGTGGGGTTTTGAAACTCCGTTCCATTGAAGTAAATGGAGCTTAATTGCAAACTGCACCTGAACTGGAGACAACAGTAGGGGGAAAAGTGGCCATGTTTTTGTAGCGCTGGATAACCCCTTTAAATGACTGCCATTGTACTTTATTTTAGTGGAAATTTTTGGTTACTATTTTGTGAAAAACTCCTGTAAAAGTTTACTCCTATAAGAATATGTCTTTGCTCATCCCACTGCTTTATCATACAGTTTATGGACAGCATTAACCATAATCTATTTTGACAATACAAAAAGAATGAAAAGCTTGATGCACTTTGCTCAGGAAAGTGGAATTTATATTTAGGATTACCTCAGGGAAACATGATATCTGAAGGAAGGTTACAACTGATTATGACCTGGGCTGACTAGGTTTACTCTTTTCTAGGTCAGGCTGATCTAAGACACTAAGACAGCTATGAAATATGCCAGAGATGCCCAGGCAAACGGAAGGGATAATGCACACCTATTCAGCACCTACAGTAAGTTGTTCTACAGAAATGTGTGATAACAATTACACCTGAGGAGTAGATAGAAACTAAAGGATGACAAATTGTTATTGTCACAATAAACATTTTTACAGGTTAAATGTGGTTCACACTAACATACAATGGTCAACATTTATTAAGACTGGCCTATTTTATATCACTCTTAGAAGAGATAAATGGTGTTCTGTATACCAAATCTAAAAAGATGTTTAATGTAGGGTAATATGGCCAATTTGGCAGAACATTAAGACAAATTTTTAATCTGTATTCTCCAGATTTGCATACAACCATGTTGTAGAAATTCGAGGAATTACAGTTCATGTCAATGTCAGGAGGGCAACATCCTGATTAAATAATCACATAAATGAACTGGAATCCTTCAAGCCTAAATACTCGTGTTGAGGAAACCTACTGAACTGTTTGGGTGGCTTGGCATTTGACTTCGGGTGTCTAAAGAAGTTGAATACCTTCCCCAGGGAGTCCTGGAAAACATGGATACAGCCATAATAGTTGGAAGAATAACAACTGTCTAAAATGTCTTGGAACTAAGGGGCCAAACCCAGGAAAAAATCCCTTCTCCACCCAACTTTATTATTAGCAGATTAGCCAGATAGATAATGTTGTCCTGGCATGTGCCAAACAGAAACTAATGCTCAGAAACGTTGTCCAAACCGAATGCTCGGCTATGGTTGTAGGGCCCATCTAGTTAAATAGTTTTGCTAACACATTCATTTAGCAAATTTGTCTCCTTCTCCTGATATGCCAGCTCATTGTCTAAGTTAATGACCACCACTAAAAGCAGCATTGAGACTTTACAGATATAATGTAGATGTATAGAGATGTAGTGTATATATACTGTAAAATATATTAATATTAATACTATAGCTCTATACCTACCAGCCAGACCACTGCTTTTACAGGAGAGTGGTGGTCAGTAATTAAAGGGGTACTCCAGCAGGGGGGCTATTTTGGGATCTGGCCAGGGAGGAGGTGGCTGAGAGAAAAGACATCCACTCACCTCCCCGGATCCAGCGACGGGTCCCGTATCGTGGCGCTGATTCCCGGTTCCCGGCCGCTTCCTGGTGTCTGACGTGGGCTCGAGACGTGACGTCTCAAGTCCGCTCAGCCAGTCAGAGACAGAGGCGGGATCCGTTTCAAGTCCACTCAAACCCCGCCTCTGTCACTGACTGGCTGAGCGGACCTGAGACGTCATGTCTTGAGCCCACGCCAGACACCAGGAAGCGGCCGGGAACCGGAGACCGGAGCGATACGGGACCCGCCGCTGGATTCGGGGAGGTGAGTGGACGGCTTTTCTCTCAGCCACCTCCTCCCAGGCAAGATCCCAAAATACCCCCCCCCCGCTGGAGTACCCCTTTAAGACAATACTCTATCAAACAGGTGGAGGAAAGTGGAGGAAATAGCATATCAGAAGGCAAGTTTGCTAATTGAATGTATTTGCAAAAATGTTTAACTTGACATACCTTACAAGTATAACTATATCAGCTGAGATGGGACTACCCCTTTAACAGTTTACTGGCTTCAACACCAATACTGACTTGAATAAGGAAGCTAGGTAATTGTAATGTTTCAGTAATTTGTTATAAAGAATTAATAAATCAATATTTAAGACACCTACAGTATCTTATCAAGGCCTCAGCAGAAAAGTTAACTAGAAGCCTCCATCAATGCATCTCTTGAAAATAGCAGAAAGCTTTAGAGTCATCCAGCAAAAATGTGTGAGAAAAAAATTGAGGTCACATAAAAGAAGTTTTTTAGCGGGGTTATAAATTATAAAGTAAAGTATGGGGCCAAATTTAATTATATAGAGCCTGAATATTCCCCAGGGGGTACATATATATGCAAAATCAGACATTACAGAGATACAAAGGTAACCTGTAGGTCAAAAATGAGGAGTGAGGACTTACAATCTAGAATCTTATAATCTGCGGTAATAATGCCCCCTGGGGTCTGGCCCAGTAAGATGGGCAGGTAAGTTAGTCGGTGGGAGGGATTGCCCCCCTCAGTAGGTAGGTTGTTCATCTATATACACAGGTGCCCCCAGTGCATAATTAACCCCAATTAGGTAGGTGCTCTTAGTATCTAGTCTTCTTCAAAAGGTAGGTGCCCCCATAGGTTGTGTCCCCAGTAAAGTACTGTAGGTCCATCTGTATATAATTTCCACCATTAGCCAGGTCTCCCTTATATGTAATTTCCCCTAGTAGCAATGTGCCCCATGTAGGTAATTTTCTCCATTAGCCAGGTATCCTCTGTTGGTATTTTCCCCCATTAGAAGGGTTTCCCTGTTGCTAATTTCCTCATTAGCCAGGTTCTCCCTGTAGCCAGCCTCCCCTAGTAGTCAGGTCATCCTTGAAGGTAGAATCCCCAGTAGTAGGGATGAGCGAACTTTTGAAAAATTCTGTTCGATCCGGCGAACTTTCGTGAAGTTCAGATTCGTGCGAACCGACCCTAAAACGAACCTTGTGATGAGCGAATAGTGAAATATTCGAATATTCCATATGCGTACGCACTGATATTCGAATATTTGATCAAATATTCGATCCCATTAAAGTCTATGGGAACAAGTATTCGATTATTGAAAAACATCTATTCGACCACTTGGAGGTCACCAAGTCATCAATGACACCTCAGGAAATGATGCCAACACCACTGGAATGCAACTGGGACAGCAGGGGAAGCATCTGACACCCCAAAATCGCTGGTAATAAAGTCACAAGTCGATGTTATAGAAGTGAATTACCTGGTTATTACAGATGAGTGAATAGTGAAATATTTGATTCGATTGGATTAGATTCACATAGCTCCCGTTATTCGACTATTCGAACAAATATCGAATCCCATTATAGTCTATGGAAGAAAAATCCTTGGAACCTGGAAATCAAGATTCGACAAAATGGAGGTCACCAAGTACACAATGAAACCTCAGGAAATGATGCCAACACCTCTGGATGCATATTGGACTGCAGGGGAAGCATGCATGGATGCCTCTGAGGCTGCCTAATCGCACCATTATGCCAAATTCTGGTCAACAGCATGGTAGTGATCACACAGTGAACCATTAAAACAGAGGTAGCATATAAACCATCCCAAAATTGGTGACAGCAAGCAAGGTTACTGTGTGTTTCCATTCAGTGACAGCAAACAAGTCTACTGGGTGTTTCCATTCATTGACAGTAAACAAGAGTACTGGGTGTATCCATTCATTGCAGCAAACAAGGACACTGGGTGTTTCCATTCATTGACAGCAAACAAGAGTACTGGGTGTTTCCATTCATTGACAGCAAACAAGAGTACTGGGTGTTTCCATTCATTGACAGCAAATAAGGTTACTGGGTGTTTCCATTCAGTGACAGCAAACAAGGCTACTGGGTGTTTTCAATCAGTGACAGCAAACAAGGTCGCTGGGTGTTTCCATTCATTGACAACAAACAAGAGTACTGGCTGTTTCCATTCATTGACAGCAAACAAGGTTACTAGGTGTTTCCATTCAGTGACAGCAAACAAGAGTACTGGGTGTTTCCATTCATTAACAGAAAACAAGGCTACTGGGTGTTTCCATTCATTGACAGCAAACAAGGTTACTGGGTGTTTCCATTCAAATATGTAGTAGCAAATCTACAAAGGGTAGTGCAAGCACTCTGCTGACCAAGTGCTTTGTGCTGCTGATATGTGCTAGACTGCTCGATCTAAAAAAAAAATAGTACGTGTGTTCATCCAGTGCTATGTGCTGCTACGTCATACATAAATACACCGGGTGGTACAAGCAGGCTGCTGTGCTAGTATAAGGCACTCTGTTTACCAAGTGCTACGTGCTACATAATACAGCCAACCAGCTGTACCTATAAAATATTCATACACCCTTTAAAAACCAGGTAATTCACCTGTATAACATTGACTTTATTTCCGGCGAATTTGGGGTGTCAGATGCTTCCCCTGCAGTCTCAGTTGCATTCCAGTAGTGGATCAAAGAAAAAGAAGGAGGTCTGCTACACCTGTTCCATAGAAATGGAAACCACCCTTATCGAGTGCACTACTGTCCCGGCGCTAACGGGATAAAAATAGAAATCAAATATGTAACAGTGTAGTAGGCTCTCAAGAAATGGGTGAAATAATATTATAAATGTAGCTGTAATGATTTCAACAAATATTTAATACTGCAATTCATAAACGGCAATAATCTAGAAGCATAGAAAAATAAAATACAATGAAATAAAGATACACGTATATATCTGATAAAACGTCCACATGGACAATAAAAATATCCAATAAATGGTGGAAATGTATATATATAAATATACTAAAAAGAGAGCCAAGTGGTGAGCACCGCGCCGGGCCCAGCGCGGTCACCCCACTTTAATAATGGCAGTCCCGAGTCACGGTTTTTAACCTAGGCTCGTATTGTTGTTGAGCCGGTGTACTTGTACTTTAGATAAATAATACTCCTTTTAGAATGAGATCATGCAAGGGAGAATTAAAAGACAAGTAAATGGTGGTGGGATATCCACCTCTCACCCTGCTGGTGATATCATCTGCAGTCAAATGCGGTATTGTGATGGTAATCCGTGAACCAGTCTCTGCAGTCAGCTTGGGAGCTGTGTGATCGCGGTCTAGTGCAACTATGCGTTGACTTGAGTTGTTTGTGGCGTCCGCGTGGATGGAAGCGCGCGCTCCTTCCGGCTGATGTTGTGTAGGGTGCCAGGAGAATGTGGCTCCGGTTCGGGATCTGCGTTTGTAAACTTAGCTGACAGCTGACAGGATACAAGGGACATTAGAGTTATCCAGATTCCTTTTGCTGAGGAAAGGAGCGAGTAGATCTCCTGAAACGCGTCCTGGGAATTCAGGATAACAGAGCCTTCTAGAAACTATACCTAAGTTTACAAACGCAGATCCCGAACCGGAGCCACATTCTCCTGGCACCCTACACAACATCAGCCGGAAGGAGCGCGCGCTTCCATCCACGCGGACGCCACAAACAACTCAAGTCAACGCATAGTTGCACTAGACCGCGATCACACGGCTCCCAAGCTGACTGCAGAGACTGGTTCACGGATTACCATCACAATACCGCATTTGACTGCAGATGATATCACCAGCAGGGTGAGAGGTGGATATCCCACCACCATTTACTTGTCTTTTAATTCTCCCTTGCATGATCTCATTCTAAAAGGAGTATTATTTATCTAAAGTACAAGTACACCGGCTCAACAACAATACGAGCCTAGGTTAAAAACCGTGACTCGGGACTGCCATTATTAAAGTGGGGTGACCGCGCTGGGCCCGGCGCGGTGCTCACCACTTGGCTCTCTTTTTAGTATATTTATATATATACATTTCCACCATTTATTGGATATTTTTATTGTCCATGTGGACGTTTTATCAGATATATACGTGTATCTTTATTTCATTGTATTTTATTTTTCTATGCTTCTAGATTATTGCCGTTTATGAATTGCAGTATTAAATATTTGTTGAAATCATTACAGCTACATTTATAATATTATTTCACCCATTTCTTGAGAGCCTACTACACTGTTACATATTTGCATTCCAGTAGTGTTGGCATCATTTCCTGAGGTGTCATTGTGGACTTGGAGACCTCCAAGTGGTCGAATAGATGTTTTAATAATTGAATACTTGTTCCCATAGACTTTAATGGGATCGGATATTAGATCAAATATTCGAATATCAGGAGATATGCGTATGAATATCGAATGTTCCAGATTCGTTACAAACTTTCTCAGAGGTTCGAAGTTTTTAACGAATCTGGTTCTTAACAGTTCAGTTAGCTCATCCCTACCCAGTAGTTTGCACCCTTCCCCCCCTTTAGGTACCATCTCCACTAGCCAGGTCCCCTCTGTAGGTGGTATCTCCAGCAGCCAAGTCCAGCCTGTAAGAACTTTCTCCAGCAGTCATGTCCAGCCTGTAGGTAACATCCCCAGTAGCCACGTCTCCCCTGTAGAGCGACCTTTCATGATAACTTTCTCCAGGAAAGGATCCCCTCATCCAAATCTGATAACCTCATTACGTAGTGATAAACAGTTTTCTCTATACCGAGTACTGTACATCACTTTAACAGTAGAACTTTAAAAATATTTAGATATGAATGGCATGGCTAATGAAATGTTGCTTTTTATATGTACTCAGTTTCCTATTTTAAGCTTTATTCAAACTTAGTACTTTGAACAGCAAAACTGCATTTACTTTAAATTATGTGTAAGTCACCAATTTCTGTGTACTATTAAAATGTATCATTATTGTTTTCATTACATGTTGCTCTGAACAAGAATATTTGAGAAGAGCATTAATAGAGTCTTGTAAAGAAAGTAAATGCTCAAATGAATGTACTCACATAGCTAGGTAACAAAGAGGATCAGTGAGGCAGGTTTGGAGCTGCCAACAGCTTCATCAATCTATAAGCCTTTGGTTTTTGTGTCATTAGAAATCCTGCAGAGAAAAAGATTTGCATCGATTATAAACAGCCATCATAATTTAGAAAATGAAATTACAGTGCGGCATGCATGGCAAGCTATTGTCAATTTTTTTTACAAAGAATATTCTGTATCTGTATTTAGTACATAAGGCAAAAAAACTACATAGACAGCAAAGTCAGGGCAGTTAAAGATTTTTGCCCTCTCACACCTAATCAAAAAATATGTATATGCCAGGGGTCACATTTTTGTAGCACATAATGAGAATATTTACCATCTATTTTACAATATTATTGTTATCACTTTAAGGCACCATTAGTTCTAGGGAACTATGCATATTAAATTATGGATATACCTTAAAGTGTATAATATGTAAAAAAATGAGACAGTGGTCGAGGGTACAAGCTACTCACATGCAAATGTGTTTCAGGAAATTTAAATAAGGTCTCCAAATAGAAGAGACAGTATTTAGACTTAGGGTCCTATTACATGGGTTGACTATGGCCCAATCATTTTAGTAAACGAGTGCTGATCTGCTAGATCAGCGCTTGTTTACTGGACATATTTGACGGCCCTATAATTGGGCAACAAGGGCTGTGTGGACCTACAGTAGTTAGCGATGCCCAAACACCTGTGGGACGGCAACAGTCTGTAATTGGTTGAGCGGCCTGTCAGCTGACAGGACGCTTAGACACTGTTGCCAGCTGGACCCAGAAGGTGCGGAGCACAGGAGAGAAGATCAGGAGCGGGAAGATGTAAGGTATCAGATTTTGGGCAATCGTAAGCTGTGCATCGCTATTACATGTAGCGATGTGTGGTCAGCGCCCGCCTATTTTAAGTCCAAACCTAAACCAACAATTTAGCGATGATGCCAATTTGTTGTAATAATTTATGTAAGGATACTGTTATACTGAAATGCCATGACTTCTTTTGAAATATTCTTAATTGATACTTTTCAACCCCAAAATAAAAAACAAACATCAAAATGTATAATAATGCAATTAATATGCACTTGTTTATTATAATAAAGTAATATGCTTGAAAACCATACACTACAAAACATGAATTTCAAATTAAATAATTCTAATAGAAAGTATGCATTTATTATTATAAAAAAAAAACATGTCAGTTCACACAGTGCACACAATGGAACGTGCGGCTCCAGCGGCATTCTCTATTGTGTGCAGTGGTGAATTAGGATGAATCCGAATTCATTAGAAGTGAAGATCATTGCAGTACCAGCCAGAATGATCTTCAGTCACAGAACGGCCGGTGTTATACTTAGTGTGAACATGGCCTAAAAGTGAAATCATATTTTAGAGAGTTAGGTAAGCAGCCACCGGGATGTGGGTTATAAAACCCCAAGCAGTGCCCAATAGATGTTCTAATAATGTTTCCTTCTATAGATGAGCGAACCTGGAGCACAAACCAGAGCGTGCGGTATTTGATTACCATACCCCAGAACATCACTAATATGGTAGTGGTAGATGTTTTTGTTCTATCCCCTATTAGTGCTGTTCTGGGGTCACCTCCCTGCACTGAGCCCCCACAGATCTATGTATTCTTATATGCCACAAAGCATCCAGTGTATAGGACCCAACTACAAGAGCTGCAGGCACTACAACTTCCAGCATATCCTGAGGGCTGCAGACTGTCAGTAAATGCTGGGAGTTGTAGTGCTTGTAGCTGTTGTAGTTGGGTCCTAGGTGCATTATACACTGGATGCTTTGTGGCATATAAGAATACATAGATCTGTGGGGGCTCAGTGTAGGGAAGTGACCCCAGAACATCTCTAATAAGATATAGGGGGAGATGTTTTTGTTCTATCCCCTATTAGTAATGTTCTGGGGTCATCTCCCTGCACTGAGCCCCCACAGATCTATGTATTCTTATATGCCACAAAGCATCCAGTGTATAGGACCCAACTACAACAGCTGCAGGTACTACAACTCCCAGCATGTACTGACAGTCTGCAGCCCTTAGGATATGCTGGGAGTTGTAGTGCTGGCAGCTGTTGCTAGCTAGTTTGTTGGCAGCTAGTTTAAAAGTTTGCGCTAGTGTACTGTAGTGACCACAGGGCTGTGTCAGTACACTACCGCAAACAATACACTTACCCATTTAGACACCAATGGTACACAGGCTCTGCAAACTACAGAAGTGATTACAGTGCAGTTACTAAAGACTCACAGGTGACGTCTTCTCACTCACTCTTTGCTTTCCTCTCCATCTGGCGCAGCCATCATGAAGACTTCTCCGACCACAACTCATTTGCAGAGGGGCAGCTGAGGGTTACTGGGGGAGCAACTGGGGTGACAGGGGACAGGGGAGCAGCTGGGGG
This sequence comes from Dendropsophus ebraccatus, assembly GCF_027789765.1. NCBI lineage: Eukaryota > Metazoa > Chordata > Amphibia > Anura > Hylidae > Dendropsophus > Dendropsophus ebraccatus. Next base: position 72,947,074 of record NC_091456.1, read on the forward strand.
TGACAGCGGGAGGGGGAGAAGCTATGGACGCAGGGAAAGGGGGAGCAGCTGGGGGGCAGGGACAAGGGAAGAAGCTAGGGGAGCAGGGGAAACAGCTGGGGTGACTGGGGGAGGGGGAGCAGCTAGGGGGCAGGGACAGGGGGAGCAGCTAGGGTGACAAGGGGAGCAGATGGGGTGAAAGCGGGAGGGGGAGAAGCTATGGGTGCAGGGAAAGGGGGAGCAGCTAGGGGGCAGGGACAAGGGGAGCGGCTGGGGGGGCAGGGGAAGCAGCTGGGGTGACTGGGGGAGGGGGAGCAGCTAGGAGGCAGGGACAGGGGGAGCAGCTGGGGTTAGAAGTGGAGCAGATGGGGTGATAGCGGGAGGGGCAGAAGCTATGGGAGCAGCTAGGGGGGCAGTGGGAGCAGCTGGGGTGACAGGAGGAGGGCGAAAAGCTGGAGTGACAGGGACAGGGTGCGTAGCTGGGGTGACAGGGACAGGGTGCGCAGCTGGGGTGACAGGGATAGGGCGAGAAGCTGGGGTGACAGGGACAGGGTGCGCAGCTACGGTGAGAGGGGGAGAAGCTGGGGGGGAGCAAGGGGAGCAGCCAGAGGGCAGGGAGAGGAGAGGGAGCGGCCGGGGGGCAGGGAGAGCAGATGGGCAGGGGGAGCAGCTAAGTTGGTAGTGGGGGCCGCTGGGAAGGCAGGGGGGAAGATGGGGGCAGCTGGGGTGAAAGGCAGGGGGGCAGCTAAGGTGGCGGGGAGAAGATGGGGGCAGCTGGGGTGACAGGCAGGGGGGGCAACTAAGGTGGCAGGGGGAGAAGATGGGGGCAGCTGGGGTGACAGGCAGGGGGGCAGCTAAGGTGGCAGGGGGAGAAGATGGGGGCAGCTGGGGTGACATGCAGGGGGGGGCAGCTAAGGTGGCAGGGGGAGAAGATGGGGGCAGCTGGGGTGACATGCAGGGGGGGCAGCTAAGGTGGCGGTGGAGAAGATGGGGGCAGCTGGGGTGACATGCAGGGGGGGCAGCTAAGGTGGCAGGGGGAGAAGATGGGGGCAGCTGGGGTCACATGCAGGGGGGGGCAGCTAAGGTGGCAGGGGGAGAAGATGGGGGCAGCTGGGGTGACAGGTGGGGGGGCAGCTAAGGTGGCAGGGGGAGTATAGGGAGCAGGAGGGGGCAGTCTGCGGGTAGGGGGAGGGGGCAGGCTGAGCAACAGGGGGGCAGGAGGAGCAGTGGGGGGACCAGGGGGAGCAGCCCGGGCCGCCTTTCTGATGCTGTTACAAGGCGGGGGTTAGCTGCTTCTGGAACAGACAGCCTCTGTCAGACAACCTGGAAGCTCACAGCTGCAGCCCCGCGGTCCCAGCACAAATGACGTCATCAAGCAGGAGAGAGGTTCGAGGCTGCAGCTGTGAGCTTCCGGCTTGTCTGACAGAGGCTGTCTGTGCCGGAAGCTCACCTCGGCGGACCCATCGCACCCCCGCACCAGCACCACCACCCCCCGCCCCCCCCCTCCCGGGGGGCGCACGATGGCGGCGGGCGATGCGGTGCAGTAGGCCCTGCTGATTTAGTGAGTGCGGGGGGCCGGGCGCTGTCGGAGGACGCCGGGCGCCCCCTAGCTGTTGGCGCCCCGTGCGGTGGCCCGGCCCGCCCGGCCCTAGAAACGGCCCTGCGCTACTGCTTCTATGTCCTGGCAGCATGTAAAAGCCTCTTTGCCTGTCAATCACCTGGGTAGAATGCGATCACAGGCAGAGAGCCATGATGACTTGTCACCACTTATTCACCGCCTCAATGCCTAAATAGAAATGGTTTGACTGACCTCATCCAATTTTATTTTGTCAGGTTGTAGAATCAGAAAACAAAACAATAAAATACAAACCTATGCCTCTCTGGCTCTAACTTAACATAAATGCTGCTCACTAACAGAGTTCAGACCAACAAACAAATAAGAAGTCCATACAACCTGATACTCTAGTGTAGCAATGGTCTTACAGACACTTAGGGGGAGATTTATCAAACTGGTGTAAATTAGAATTGTCTTAGTTGCCCCTAGCCACCAATCAGATTCAACTTTTCATTCCTCACAGACTCTTTTATTGTTTGCTAGGGGCAACTAAGACAATTCTACTTTACACCAGTTTGATAAATCTCCCCCCCCCCCCGAATGGTATTTGGCCCAGCTGCATACTGGACCACGATGATCTGAAACACCCCCCAATTTAAAGGGGCTTTGCTGTGATGAGCATCTGGCATGACATTACCACTGATTAAAGCTTCAACTTTCATGAAGAAGGTTGGCCGATTGGTGCAATAAGGGCTGTTACCACTATCCTATCTAGTAATCACGGAGATCCCCCATATTATACACATCCACAGAAATCGACACCCATATAAAAATTAGATATCTTTATTGTTAACATTAAACATACAATTAAAACAACCAAGAGGCGATTCCAAACATGAGATACTCCAGACAATGTGATTGGGGACAGGTTAGGTAAAGCTATGTGCTATAAACAGTATTCAAAAGTGCAAATGTAAAGCTATGTATAGGAGAACACAACATTCTAAAGCAATCTCTACTCTACACCTACATAGTGTTTTATCTGCGCATGCGCCGATTGATCCGGAAGTAGTGATGACATCAGCGGATCAAGATAAAAAAGAGAGCCCACATGACTGAATAGGCAACGCCCCCTGAGGAAGCAAATAGGTCGCTTTATGATCGCGAAACGTGCGTTGGGGAATTGACCAGACTTGTGATATTATGGGTAAGATGCAATGACTTTATATGTGGCTTGTGCAATAGTTACAAGTACTGTATGTTTACATATAGGCATAGGGCGGACGTTATGCACTAGAGAGGCTCATTGATAGCGCTGCTAATGGGAGAAACTAATTAGACACAGCAGATCTATGTAGGTGTAGTGTAAAGATTGCTTTAGAATGTTGTGTTCTCCTATACATAGCTTTACATTTGCACTACCATTTGCACTTTTGATTACTGTTTATATCCCATAGCTTCACCTAACCTGTCCCCAATCACATTGTCTGGAGTATCTCATGTTTGGAATTGCCTCTTGGTTGTTTTAATTGTATGTTTAGTGTTAACAATAAAGATATCTAATTTGTATAGGGTGCCGATCCAATTTCTGTGGATGTGTATATTATGGGGGATCTCTGTGGTTACTAGATAGGATGGTGGTAAATTGTGGAACATTATCACTGGGTGGTGTTTTTCCATCATCCGCTGGAGAATCTGTATATATAATATTGATAAAATTGAAGTTTAAACAAAAACAGTACTGAGAATGAGGATAAGAAAAGTACTTTCATGCAGGGTCCCTGCCCAATAGAAACATAACAGCAGGTTAAAATCTTACTAACCTGCTATTAGTTTCCCTTTAACAACAGAAATGTAAATACTCATAATTTGTCTTCACATTTATAAACAATTAGATATTTGTTGGAGAAAATGGAAATAAGAAAGCATTTTGTGATTTAACTTACTGTTTATGCATGCAGCTTCTTCCAGGAAACTCTTACAGTTATCAAGCAACCATTTGCATTCTCCACCCCTTGCATTCTCCTCTTCTTCTGTTCTTCAGCACAACCCTGACAATTCAGATCATAGCTCTGGTGCTCCAAACCTAGCCCCTAATTCATATATGCTTTTGCTGCTAAAACATGACCTGAGGATCTTCCTGCAGTGAAGTCTCCATACCTCCTAGTGTGAAGGTAACGCTAGGTTTACATGCACTAAAGTAAAAAAAAAGAAGAAAATATGGTTGTATTTCTCATCAGATAATGTGCTACATTATAGTTTATGGAAAAATGTCTGTATACACATTATAAAAACAAACATCTTTTATTACAGTGTATGCATGGGTGGCTGTTTTTTCAAAGAATTCAATGTAGTATATTATTAGATAAGAGAACGGGTCAAATCTTTTTCTTTATCTTACTGTGCATCACCCCAGCCTTAAAGTGAAGATCAGGAGACCCTTTACAGACTCCAGTTTAGCCAGCACCAAATCGATTGCTCCTTAGACATGCCACATCCTGGGTACCTGTCCATAACACTGTGATCTAACTGCGAACTGTGAGCTTACGAAAGAAGGTCTATATACACTGGATACAGAGTTACATATTAACTGAGCAACTGTGAATACTGTGTTAAATATATTAAATATGGGGTTGTACATTCTTATAGATTAATGTCATGAAAAAAAAAAATATTTAGTAAATTTCTCTAGAATAATAGAAAATAGATTAATTCATTTAGAATGTAAAAGCCATTCAGAACAGTTATTCCCATTTACTAACATAATTTTGACCTTGAAAACCATAATATCTGCTTCATAGTAAAGCCTCAGAACAAAGAGGATCATTTTCATTCCATCACTATGGTTACACTTTTATTTCGGAGTCTAGCAACAGCATTGGAACTGTTGAATATACAGATTCCTCAAGAGGGTAAGGGCCCTATTACACGGTGGATTATCGTGTGAAAAATCGTTACATCGTTCGAATTTAAACGATAATCATTCTGTGTAATGGTGCGTTTACACAGACAGATTTATCTGACAGATCTTTGAAGCCAAAACCAGGAACAGACTATTAATAGGGATCAGGTCATAAGGGAAAGATGGGGATCTATGCTCTTCAAATCCATTCCTGGCTTTGGCTTCCAAAATCTGTCAGACAAATCTTTCTGTGTAAACGCACCCTAATTGCAGGCAATGATCGAAAAATTGTTCGTATGTCGTTGATCATTGATTTAGATCTGAACCTAAAATTATTGTTAATCGTTCGCTAATCGTTCGCTGTAATTCCACATTCGTTCGCTCAAGTTCCGCATTTTTTCACTACTCATTCAGTGTAATTGCTTATTGTTCATTGTTTTGCTGGGATCTGAAGGAATAAACGATCATAGTAATGATCGTAGTAACGATCGTACCTAACAACCATCGTTTTGCATAATATGGTGAACAATTTCAGGTTAACGATAAACATTCTCGTTTGCTCCGTGTAATAGAACACTAAGGAGAACTTTGTGTAGCATTTATACTACCGTTCAAAAGTTTGGGGTTACATTGAAATGTCCTTATTTTTTTAAGAAAAAGCACTGTACTTTTCAATGAAAATAACTTTAAACTAGTCCTAACTTTAAACAAATACACTCTATACATTGCTAATGTGGTAAATGACTATTCTAGCTGCAAATGTCTGGTTTTTGGTGCAATATCTACATAGGTGTATAGAGGCCCATATCCAGCAACTATCACTCCAGTGTTCTAATGGTACAATGTGTTTACTCATTGGCTAAGAAGGCTAATTGATGATTAGAAAACCCTTGTGCAATCATGTTCACACATCTGAAAACAGTCTAGCTCGTTACAGAGGCTACAAAACTGACCTTCCTTTGAGCAGATTGTGTTTCTGGAGCATCACATTTGTGGGGTCAATTAAACACTCAAAATGGCTAGAAAAAGAGAACTTTCATCTGAAACTCGACAGTCCATTCTTGTTCTTAGAAATAAAGGCTATTCCATGCGAGAAATTGCTAAGAAATTGAAGATTTCCTACAACGGTGTGTACTACGCCCTTCAGAGGACAGCACAAACAGGCTCTAATCAGAGTAGAAAAAGAAGTGGGGGGGGGCGTGGCGAGCCGCTGAGGAGAATGGACGCAGAGTGAGGGAGCTCCTCAGCCACACAGCCACATTACAGGGACCCAGACCTGCCTTACCCGATCTAACACCCCCAGCATATGTGGAGGGGCAAGAGGGGGACCCCCAGACAACGGCCGCCTCCAGCGGGACCGGATTCCGGGGCTCCGTCGGCGTCCCCGTACCTCACGAGGGGCACCGCTGCTAACACGCCGCAGCCGCGGCCATCTTCTCCCGCCGCTCCAGAGGCCCGGGAGTCATCTGTGTGCCGGGGGCCTGGTGATCCGCTCCCGCCCGCCGGCTTCTCCGCCGAATCACAGCCGCGGACACTGTCTGCCTGGACCCTGGAGCCGAGCCTCCCTGCAGATCCCTCTGTGCAGCCTGGGGAGGCCGCGGCGCCATCTTGTTATCTGGAGAGCGCCTCCGGCCTCGTGGGTGAGTTAACCCCTTCCCTGCGGCCTGCCAGCAGCCAGAAGTTGTCCCTACCTCATCCCACCTCTGGCACTCTCCATCCCAGTGCCCTAGACCCCCCTTATCCTCCATCACCTCCCAGTGACCCTTCAGCCAAATCTCACGGCCTCTTAAAGGGCCAGCAGCGCATCTCTGCATACATGATGGCGACCTCAAAACCGCCAAAAAAGGACAAAACTAAGGCTGGCAGTAACAGCCAAGATGCCACCCTGCTCAGAACCTCTCAATCTGTTGCCCGATCTGGGGTCCCACGTAATCCTGGGGGACGGCACTCTGACTCGGACTCTGAAGCTTCCCTACTGGGGTCTGCCTCCCCCCAAGGTGTTCGGGATATGCTTTCACAATTGCCTACAAAGAGTGACCTGCTAACCCTTATCACCGAAGTGAAAGATGCGTTCAGGGTTGAAATCGCTGCAGTCCGGAAGGACATCCAACATATTGCACTAAGGGTTGAAACCTTGGAGGATGATCATGACTCTACTCGGGCATACATTTCTAGCCTGCACTCCACTGCTTCCTCACAAGCTTCTGTCTTGGATGATATGCAGCGCCACATTGAGGATCTCGACAACAGAGGCAGGCGCAATAACATCAGGGTCAGGGGTCTCCCAGAGGCGACACAGGACAATGACCTAGAATCTACCCTAGAAGGCCTCTTCAATATGCTTCTGGGCGAGCCATCTACCCAAAAAATTAAATTTGATAGAGCTCACCGGGCCCTACGACCCAGGAACTCTTCCGGTCCACCTAGAGATGTCATCTGCTGCTTGCATGACTATACCTTGAAGGAAAGCATCATGGCCAAGGCCCGTTCCCTTCGAGAACTGGATTTCTATGGAGCCCAAATACAGCTCTTCCCGGATCTCTCCTGGATTACCCTCCAAAAGCGACGGCTCCTGCGGCCTCTGCTGACTACCCTCAAGGATCATGATGCTTCCTACAGATGGAACTTTCCGTTTGGTCTTACTGCAAGACGGGATGGACGCTCTGCTGTTCTCCGAAGTCTGGCGGATTTACCTACATTTTGTGACACCTTGGACCTCCCAGTCCCCAAAATCTCTGACTGGACGGTGGCTCCCCCACCCCCTCCCCCACCATCCATCTGGCACTCGGCTAGCCAGAAGAGGCGCCGTCCCAGATCCGAGAGTTCCCGCTCCTCCCCTGGTCCTACTGGCTGAGTTCCCCCCCCCCCTCCCCTCCAAAATTTATTATAGTGATTTACATTGTTACTGATATTCTGGGTCCCTACTTTCCGTTACTCATTTGTTATATGTAGCTGTGTGGTTTTATTTGACCCTCCTCTTCGGAGTGTTCCTATGTTCTTTGTTCCCCTCAGGTGGCGCCCTCTTCCCCCGTGGGGCTGCCAGTTGACAGCCATGGTGCTGTTTTGGCATTTTTTTTTTGCCTCGTTACAGGCCGCTTAGGCTTGTTCTTTGGGCCATGTGCCCTTCCTTTTCTTGGTTACATTTTTCTGTTTTTTGTTGTTTTTATGTGTCTATGTGTTTTCCCTCTTGTTCCCCCCCTCCCCTTTTTTCTCCTTTACCCTCTAGGATTCCACGTTGGCCGATGCTGCTCTGGAAACTGATCCCTTCCACTCATTGGGACAGAGTGAGTACCCCCATCATCGTTAGTGTTCTCTTATCCCTTCCTAATGGCTAAGTGCATATCTCTTAATGTCAAAGGCCTAAATTCTAACACCAAAAGACGCCTTCTCCTGAGGGAACTTCGCAACCTGCACGCGGATGTTGCCTTCCTTCAGGAGACGCACTTCGATCAGGAGGCATCTTTTAGATTTGCCCGTCATTCTTATCCCACTGTTGCTTCGGCCTCTAGAGGCAATAAGACGGCGGGAGTAGCTATCCTATTTTCTCACAGGTGCCCCATACAGATTTCCTCCTCATATTCTGACCCAGGGGGAAGATATGTTATTGTGGACGGCACCCTACAAGGCCGCCAATTTATTTTCTGCAACGTTTATGCCCCTAACCGCTCCCAGATACCCTTCCTCCGTAGGGTTCTCAATCGATTGGCGAAATACCCTCCGGCTCCACGGATCCTTGGAGGGGATTTCAATTTGCCGTTCTCTGAGATAATGGATAGGCACTCAGTAGACGGCCGGCCTACCCCTACGGAACAGGCTAAACTGTCAGCAGAATTCCGCAAGCTCATACGTGCTCATAAGCTTTATGACCTTTGGCGGCTCGATCACCCTACGGAGCGGGGTATACTTTCTTCTCCCATCCCCACAAACTCCACTCTCGCATTGACTACCTCTTTGGCAACATTCCTACTGTACGATTGCTCCAGAGTGCGACCATTGACCCCATTTCCTGGTTTGATCATGGCCCCGTGATAGTACACTTCAAGGCCATTCTCTCCCCTACGCGACACTGTCATTGGCGTATGAATGATACCCTTTTAAAAAATCAGATTACCAGAGACTCTATCAAGACTGGTATCTCTAATTACTTCTCGGAAAACGAGGGGTCTGTTGCCTCTGAAGGGGTTCTATGGGAGGCCCACAAAGCAGTTGTCCGGGGTCATTGCATAGCAATAGGATCCCGCCAGAAAAAAGATTCCATGATAGCCATTCAGAATGCTAAATCTGCCATAGCTTCCCTGGAACAGCGTCTGGCCCACCGTCCCTCCCTGGGTGTCCTGCGGAGACTTGTGGCGGCTCGTGAAAAACTCAAAGACCTTTCGCTGCAAAAGGTGGAGAAGCTTCTCCTCTACTCTAAGCAGCGCTTCTATGAAAAGGGCAATAAGGCTCATACTCTCCTGGCGAGGATGCTCAACGACCGGGCTGCCGCACAGTCGCTGCAGGCTCTCAGGGATACAACGGGGACCCTACACTATCACCCTAAAGACATCTCCTCTATTTTCCACCAATTCTATTCTAAACTTTACTCCCTCCCCTCAACCTTACCATCGGACCTGGAAGCCCGTTCCCGATGCCTTTCTGATTTCCTTAGCGAGTGCAATCTGCCTTCCCTGACCGCTAGTGCGCTCGAGGAATTGAACGCGCCGATCACCGTGGAGGAACTTGCAGAGGTCCTTAAGGCCCTTCCATCGGGGCGGGCGCCTGGGCCGGATGGCTTCTCCTACCTCTACTACAAAACTTTTTCTTCTGAACTGTCCCCTAAACTGCTTTCTCTCTATAACTCCTTTCTCCAGGGATCTCCTATCCCTACTTCCATGTCTCACTCTTTCATCACTCTTATCCCCAAACCTGGCAAGGACCCCCTGGATTGCTCCAATTACCGGCCAATTGCACTCCTAAACTCAGACTTTAAAATATTCACTAAATTGCTGGCTACTCGATTGGGGTATTGGCTCCCTTCCCTAGTTAATGCAGACCAGGTGGGGTTTGTGCCGGGGAGACAGGGTGGGGACAACACGAGGAGGGCTATCGACCTCATTGATGTTGTTAATCAACAAGAAGAGAGTGCCCTTGTGTTGAGCTTGGATGCTGAAAAGGCCTTTGACCGTCTTGGGTGGCCTTTTATGTTTGAGGCATTGCAATGCTATGGCTTCTCTGGGCCTTTCCTAACGGCGGTCAGGGCCTTGTACTCCAATCCCACAGCGGCACTTAAATTTCCTCATATGTTGTCTGAGACCTTTTCCCTTTCGAATGGCACCCGCCAGGGTTGCCCTCTGTCACCCCTGCTTTTTGTTCTTTGCATCGAGCCCCTGGCGGCGGCGATTCGAAACTGCCCGGACATCAGAGGTGTGTCGGTCAGAGGCAAGGAGTTTAAAATCATGTTATTCGCAGATGATGTCCTCCTCACCCTGTCAGACCCGCTCATTTCCCTCCTGAACCTACATTCCCTTTTGGGTACGTATGGTCGCCTATCGGGATACAAAGTCAATACCTCTAAATCTGAAGCTATGCCCCTAAATCTGCCGGACCCCTTGATTGCCCAGCTCAGCTCAAATTTCAAATTTAAATGGACCTCTACCTCCATTAAATATTTAGGTATCCGCCTTACTCCCTCCTACCCGTCCCTATACTCAGCTAACTACCCAGCCCTCTTCCGAGATATACGGAACCTCCTGACTAAATGGTCCCCCCACTATATTTCGCTCCTAGGCCGTGTGGCGGCAGTAAAAATGACCATCTTACCTAAACTTCTATACTACTTTGAGTCGCTCTCGGTCCGTATCCCCCTCTCAGAGCTGCGTTCTGTCCAAAGAGCAGTATTCAAATTTATCTGGGCGTCCAAGGGGCACCGCATCCCCAATTCGGTTATGATGAGTAGCAGATCTCGAGGAGGGCTGGGGGTCCCTAACTTTCTCCACTATTATTGGGCGGCACACCTACGCCAAATCACGGCATGGTCCAAATATCTGGCGTACAAGAAATGGGCGGAAATTGAAAAAATATGGCTAGCTCCCTTCCATCCTAACTCTTTCTTGTGGCACTCTTCACCGCCTAGCTTCTCACATCTCTCGCTCTTGGGACCTATCCGTTTTACCCTCCATATATGGTCCTCATGTTCTGCCAGGTTTGGGCTCACCTCCTCTGCTTCCCCCCTGAACTCTTTCTTGCTCTTTCCAAATTTCCCTCCTGGTCTTCAGTCCCATACTGTCAAACTCTGGGGATCGAAGACACTCTTTCAGTTTGCCGACATAGTTGATCCCATATCTCGTACACTCCTTCCGTATGATAAATTGGCCGACAAATATGCTCTCCCTTCCTCAGCGCACTTTATGTACCTCCAGCTCCGACATTTTATGATGTCGCGTCTGGGAGCCCTCACAGTTTCTAAGCCTTCGGCTTTTGAGCAACTAGTCAGAATGGGGACTTCAACCTCGGGCCTTATCTCTGACATCTATCGCATCCTGGGCTCCCCAGTTGCGGATACCCAGGTACAGCACGCCTATATGACTAAGTGGGAAATGCTTTTAGGGAGGACTTTGCCTCCAGAGTGCTGGGCCGCTATATGGGACAGGGCTGCCACCTCCTCCATATGCACTACCTACAAGGAATCCCATTATAAAGTCCTGATGTTCTGGTACCGCACGCCGGAGGTACTTCATAAGTTCAATGCCTCAATATCCCCATTATGTTGGAGATGTGCTAGAGTATTAGGCTCCCAGTTCCATATCTTCTGGGAATGTGGACTTATCCGACCCTTCTGGCGGGAGGTGTGCGAGATATCATCAGCTGTCCTTGGTGTTAAAATCCATAGGGACCCAGGCCTCTGCCTCCTCAACCTTTTCCCCAAAACTATCAGGAAGAAACAAGCTAAATTGCTATTGGTCCTTCTGACTGCAGCCAAGTCCCTAATTGCCAAATGCTGGAAGCAATCGACCTCACCTTCCATTCCACATTTTAAGGCTAGAGTCAGGGAGTTACGCTCTCTTGAGCGCCTTACGGCATCCCTGAATAACCGGTTGGAGGCCTTTGACTCTATCTGGGCTCCTTGGGACTTGTATTCCTCCCCGGCGGCTCCTGCCTCTGGTTCATCCTAGATTCCCGTCCTTGTCCGTCTGTTCCCGTCTTTGTCTTCCCCTGTCCTTGTCTTCCCCCCTCCCCCTCCCCCCCCCTCATCATTCCCTGCTCCCTTCTCGTCCTACGTCTGTGTCTTGTTCTGTGTTGTTTCGTTACTGGCTTAGTATGGTCTATGGACCTTACCCAAACGGACATTGTTTTTTCCAAACCCTGTTCGGGACCTGGTAACTGTTGTTTTATTACGGTTTATTATTCTGGACTTCCTACCTGCTCCTGCCTAAGGGTTAAGTTACCTCCTTGACATTTATGTTATACATTTTAACAATGTTCTGCTGCCTCTACATGTGCTCCACCCAGGTTGTACAATTCTATGTCTTTCTTTTTTGAAAACTAATAAAAATTACAATTGTTAAAAAAAAAAGAAAAAGAAGTGGGAGGCCACGTTGCACAACTAAGCAAGAAGATAAGCACATTAGAGTCTGTAGTTTGAGAAACAGACGCCTCACAGGTCCCCAACTGGCATCTTCATTAAATAGTACCCGCAAAACACCAGTGTCAACATCTACAGTAAAGAGGCGGCTGCGGGATTTTGGGCTTCAGGGCTGAGTGGCAAAGAAAAAGCCATATCTGAGACTGGCCAATAAAAGAAAAAGATTAAGATAGGCAAAAAATCACAGACATTGGGCAGAAGAAGATTGGAAAAAAGTGTTGTGGATGGATGAATCCAAGTTTGAGGTGTTTGGATCACAGAAAAGAACGTTTGTGAGACGCAGAACAAATGAAAAGATGCTGAAAGAATGCCTCACGCCATCTGTTAAGCATGATGGAGGTAATGTGATGGTCTGGGGTTGCTTTGGTGCTGGTAAGGTGGGAGATTTGTACAGGGTAAAAGGGATTCTGAATAAGGAAGGCTATCACTCAATGTTGCAACACCATGCCATACCCAGTGGACAGCGCTTGATTGGAGCCAATTTCATCCTACAACAGGACAATGACCCTAAACACACCTCCAAATTGTGCAAGAACTATTTACAGCAGAAGCAGGCAGCTGGTATTCTATCGGTAATGGAGTGGCCAGCTCAGTCACCAAATCTGAACCCCATTGAGCTGTTCTGGGAGCAGCTTGACCGTATGGTACGCCAGAAGTGCCCATCCAACCAATCCAACATGTGGGAGCTGCTTCTAGAAGCGTGGGGTGCAATTTCTCCAGCTTACCTCAACAGAGAAATAGCTAGAATGCCAAAGGTGTGCAATGCTGTAATTGCTGCAAAAGGTGGATTCTTTGACGAAAGCAAAGTTTGATGTAAAAACAATGTTATTTCAAATACAAATCATTATTTCTAACCTTGTCAATGTCTTGACTCTATTTTCTATTCATTTTACAACGTATGGTGGGGAATAAGTGTGACTTTTCATGGAAAACACAAAATTGTTTGGGTGACCCCAAACTTTTGAACGGTAGTGTATATTGCTAGTATTCCCTGCCTACTGGAACACTAAATCCTACATTGACGCTCTCCCTGACCAGCAGCAGCTACGTCCCTAATCTATTCCAGCATACATCTGAAGCGAGCACTACAGGCCGTTCTTTTTATATGGCAGGGTCATCTGATCTGGCCAACCAATCGCTGCTATTGACATGTATGGGTCCCATGTGATCACAGGATGTACCAAAGAGTTTCCTGCATGTTAATTGGCTGAGAAATAGCGCCCAAACTTACAGGAAACGGATGATGAGATTTTCTCGAGTATCGCGAGATGCTCGTCCAAGTAACTTGTACCATCGAGTACCCTAATGCTCGATCGAGTACCAAGCTTGGACGAGCATGCTCGCTCATCACTAGTTATAACTCAAGAAATGCACGTACACAAACAAGATGTACGTTAAATCACTATATAAGAGATGTGTACTATTTCATATTTTTCCTGACATAGGACCTTTTGCAGCTTATAGGAATAGAACTGTAATAACTCAAGAAATGCACATACACAAATGAAATGAACATTTAGTTAATGTATAACAGAAGTGAGCAGACAAAAATACACTTTTAGGCACTATGTATGAATTGGTAAATCCACTATGCAGCATGCAATCCCAAAGATAATTGCTGTGGCTGCAATGCTGTCTATGGACAGGAAAATGCTTGTTGCAAATATGCTAGTGTAACTTTGATGAACACCCCATTAATCTTTCTAATCTCAATGCCTCTCTCTGTAATATCACTAAACTCAATGCCTATCTCTGTAATATCACTAATCTCATTGCCTATCTGTAGGATAGCTGTCTGTACAGAAAAGTGAGTGAGGAGACAATGGCGTCCAGAAAGCAGCACCGTGACTACTCGAAATGGCTGCATGCAGACAGATGATACACTGTGATAGCCGTCTGTACAGCACAGTGAGTGAGTGAGTGAGTGAATGAGTGAGGAGACAATGGTGCCCAGAACGCAGCACAGTGCAGGCAGACGATGCTGCAATGTGATTGCCATCCAAACAGCACACTGAATGATGAGAATATGGCACCCAGAACGCGACACAGTGACTTTTATGTGATATGGTCATGTGATTTTAGCTGCCAATGAGACCCCTACACCACAGCAATGACGTTTCTGCTCTGCACTGATTGGCTGGCAAAAAACACGCTCGAACACTAATTCGAAGTCGAACGCTAACTCGAACAAACAGTAAAATGTTTGAGTTCGAGAAAATTGAGATATTCGACTCGAACTTAACTTTTCTCAAACAGTTCGATCAACACTAATCTAAATGTCATTTGTACCGCAAAAGAGTACACTAAATATCAGGAGAAGCTGGGGTTAAGGGGGTAAATAATGCCACCCTTCATATATCCAAGTTATGAATCTGCTTAAAAGGATATAATGTATCATTTAGAAATTAGGAAATTGAGCCATTCGGTACTATATTTATTAAAAACATTCAACATATATGTCTGATATAAGTATAGGTATGATAATATATACACTACCGTTCAAAAGTTTGGGGTCACCCAAACAATTTTGTGTTTCCCATGCAAAGTCAAGACATTGACAAGGTTAGAAATAATGATTTGTATTTGAAATAACATTGTTTTTACATCAAACTTTACTTTCGTCAAAGAATCCTCCTTTTGCAGCAATTACAGCATTGCACACCTTTGGCATTCTAGCTATTAATCTGTTTAGGTAAGCTGGAGAAATTGCCCCCCACGCTTCTAGAAGCAGCTCCCACAAGTTGGATTGGTTGGATGGGCACTTCTGGCGTACCATATGGTCAAGCTGCTCCCAGAACAGCTCAATGGGGTTCAGATCTGGTGACTGCGCTGGCCACTCCATTACCGATAGAATACCAGCTGCCTGCTTCTGCTGTAAATAGTTCTTGCACAATTTGGAGGTGTGTTTAGGGTCATTGTCCTGTTGTAGGATGAAATTGGCTCCAATCAAGCGCTGTCCACTGGGTATGGCATGGTGTTGCAAAATTGAGTGATAGCCTTCCTTATTCAGAATCCCTTTTACCCTGTACAAATCTCCCACCTTACCAGCACCAAAGCAACCCCAGACCATCACATTACCTCCACCATGCTTAACAGATGGCGTCAGGCATTCTTCCAGCATCTTTTCATTTGTTCTGCGTCTCACAAACGTTCTTCTTTGTGATCCAAACACCTCAAACTTGGATTCATCCGTCCACAACACTTTTTTTCCAGTCTTCCTCTGTCCAATGTCTGTGTTCTTTTGCCCATCTTAATCTTTTTCTTTTATTGGCCAGTCTCAGATATGGCTTTTTCTTTTCCACTGTGCCCTGAAGCTCCCTCTTCACTGTAAATGTTGACACTGGTGTTTTGCGGGTACTATTTAAAGCGCAACTATAAAATATTTTGACCATTCAGTTTTAGTTAGCTTAGGTAATGATAAGAATTTTTGCAATATACATTAATAACCTAAAATGAACAGTTTTTCAAATACATAAGGCTGATTATGCCCTTATAGCCCTCTCTGGCTCTGACTTATTTCTGCATTCCTGCTGGACACGCCCCCTCCTTGCAGATCCGTCCTGAGTGTACAGACTCTGACAGGAGGATCAGATAACAGTCCTGATACAGAGAGAAACATAAACAAAACCTCCTCCCCCACCTCCTAGCAGCACGTTCTCACCCTCGCCTCACAGAGGTGACTAAGCAGAGCTGAGGGTGTTGTGTGTGAGGAGCAGCGCAGGGGAAGAGCTGGAGCTGACATTATCCTACAGTGTAATGAGAGCAGATGACTGTATCTAATCCCACTGTGTGTGATATCATCTGCTGGGGCTCTGAATCTAATCTTACATTGTGATACTGTATGCTGGGGCTGTATCTAATCCCACTGTGTGTGATACATCTGCTAAGGTGCTGGTCAGTGAATGGAGGGACCCAGCCAGGGAGATGAGGGATAGGCCACGCCCACATTCTCTCAGCCAGAAGAAAAATTAATTTATTCCTCTGAGCCAAACAACTGGTGATATCTCAGCAAGTGTACACACTATCAACGCAGTTTAGGGCTCTTTTTAAAGGGTAACACGTGGGCTTTTTATTTGAGGAATTTCATTTTTTGGCTACTGAAATTATAGTTACGTTTTAATGAAGATGCCAGTTGGGGACCTGTGAGGCATCTGTTTCTCAAACTAGAAACTCTAATGTGCTTATCTTCTTGCTTAGTTGTGCAACGCGGCCTCCCACTTCTTTTTCTACTCTGATTAGAGCCTGTTTGTGCTGTCCTCTGAAGGGAGTAGTACACACCGTTGTAGGAAATCTTCAATTTCTTAGATATTTCTTGCATGGAATAGCCTTCATTTCTAAGAACAAGAATAGACTGTCGAGTTTCAGAAGAAAGTTCTCTTTTTCTGGCCATTTTGAGTGTTTAATTGACCCCACAAATGTGATGCTCCAGAAACACAATCTGCTCAGAGGAAGGTCAGTTTTGTAGCTTCTGTAACGAGCTAGACTGTTTTCAGATGTGTGAACATGATTGCACAAGGGTTTTCTAATAATAATAATTTTTAATTAATAATAATTTTTATTTATATAACGCCAACAGATTCCGCAGCACTTTACAATTCTGGGGTACATACATAGACAAAAAAATAGACATTACAGAGAGATACCTATAATTATCCATACATGAGGAGTGAGGTCCCTGCTCGCATGCATGAGCTTACACACTATCAGGAGGGGGTGCAAGACAGAATGGCAGAGGGGCAAAGTGCTTCATTGTTCTTATGGTCCAGCCATCATTATAAATAAGGCAGTGCAGGTAAGGGTGGATGAACCTATCACCAGCCAATGCCTGCATGCACAAGTCTACGTGCTTAAATGCTTGGTGTGTGTGTGTGGGGGGGGGGGGGAGGTTGAGGGTAGCAGTCAAAATTAGGGAACCTGGTAAGCCTGCTTGAAAAGATGAGTTTTGAGGCCACGTTTGAAACTTTGTGTATTGGAGTTGAGTCTGACAGTCTTGGGTAATGCATTCCATAGAACTGGTGCAGCTCGGGTGAAGTCCTGGAGTTGGAAGTGAGAGGTGCGGATTAAGGTGAATGTTATTTTTAAGTCATTAGAGGAGCCTAAGGCACGGGTAGGGCGGTAGACAGAGATGAGGGAGGAGATGTATGGAGGTGCAGCACTGTGGAGAGCCTTGTGGGTGAGCAGAAGTACTTTGTATTGTATCCTGTGTTTAATAGGGAGCCAGTGTAGTGACTGGCACAGGGGGGAGGCATTGGTATAGTGGTTGGACATGGAGATGAGCCTGGCCGCTGTATTGAGAATGGACTGGAGAGAGGAGAGTTTAGAGGAAGGAAGGCCGATTAGTAAGGATTTGCAAAAGTCAAGACGGGAATGGATCAGAGCGACATTAAGAGTTTTAGCAGATTCGACAGTAAGAAAGGGACGGATTTTAGAGATGTTTTTTAGATGCAGGTTACAGGAACGTGAAAGAGATTTAATATGAGGAGTGAAAGAGAGATCCGAGTCAAACATAACCCCAAGGCAGCGGGCTTGCTGTGTAGGGGTTATGGTTGCACCACAGACAGAGATAGAGATGTCAGGTGGAGGGTGTTTAGCAGAGGGAGGGAAGACAAGAAGCTCAGTCTTAGAAAGGTTGAGTTTTAGGAATAGGGAGGACATAACGTTAGAGATGGCAGACAGACAGTTACTGGTGTTCTGTAGAAGAGCAGGGGTGATATCACGGGAGGAGGTATAGAGCTGGGTATCATCAGCATAGAGATGGTACTAAAAACTAAACTTACTGATTATTTGTCCGATGGGTAAAGTGTAGAAAGTGAGAAAAGAAGAGGGCCCAGGACTGATCCCTGAGGAACCCCGACTGTAAGGGGGCGGGAAGATGTGGTGGAGCCAGACAGTGATACGCTAAAGGAGCGGTCGGAGAGATAGGAGGAAAACCAGGAAAGATTAGAGTCCTTAAGGCCAATAGAGCGGAGCGTGGAGAGGAGGATCTGGTGGTCTACAGTGTCAAAAGCTGCAGATAGATCCAGGAGAATAAGAAGTGAATGGTCACCTTTAGAGTTGGCGGAGAGGAGATCATTAGAGACTTTAGTAAGGGCAGTTTCTGTAGAGTGGTGAGGACGGAAACAGGACTGAAGGGGGTCAAGTATAGAGTTGTCAGAGAGGTAACGGGTTAGGCGGGAATAGACCAGACGTTCCAAGAGTTTAGAGATAAAAGGGAGATTAGAGACAGGTCGATAGTTGGCAGCACAGGAGGGGTCTAGAGAGGGTTTTTTCAGTAATGGAGTGATGGTGGAGTGTTTGAAAGTCGAGGGGAAGATGCCAGAGGAGAGGGAGAGGTTGAAGATTTTAGTAAGGTAAGTAGTGACAACAGGAGAGAGAGACTGGACAAGGTGTGAGGGAATAGGGTCACTAGGGCAGGTGGTGGGGCGAGAGGAGGCTAGGAGTCTGGAGACTTCCTCCTCTGTCACTGGCTCAAAGGCTGAGAGGGATGAGGAGGAACAGTGAGAAGGAATAGGATTAATATTACCTGGGGAATGGGAGATAGTTGGCTAAGTCTTCAGCACAGAGGTTAGTGATGGGTGTCTGAACTTTGGGTTTAAGGAGAGAGTTGAGGGTATCAAAGAGGCGTTTTGGGTAATGGGAAAGAGAAGAGATCAAAGTGGTAAAGTAGGATTGCTTAGCAGAGTGAAGAGCTGAGTAGTAGCTTCTAAGCATAAACTTGTAATGTAGGAGGTTGGCTGTTGTCTTGGATTTCCTCCACAGACGTTTAGCACACCTAGAACACCGTCTAAGAAAACGAGTTCTGGATGTGTGCCAGGGTTGTGGCAGTCTGTGTCGGGCTGTTTGGAGTATAGGCGGTGCAAGTTTGTCCAGGGTGGTTTTGAGGGTGTCGTGGTATTGTTTGGCAGCAAGATTAGGACAGGAGAGGGAAGAGGTGGGGGGCAATGATGACTGTATGGTATCTAGCAGTTGTTAGGTATCTATAGCACGTAAGTTCCTATATGTGAGTGAGGTCGGGGTGTCGAGAGGAGGATGAGAATTTGTTATGATAAAGGAGAGGAAGTTGTGGTCAGAGAGGTCAGTAGTTAAGTTAGTAAAGTGGGAAACTGGGCAAAGGCTGGAGAAGACCAGTTCCAGGGTATTCCCACCCTTGTGGGTGGGAGAGTTAGAATGCTGAGAGAGGCCAAGGGAGGAGGTTAGAGAAAGAAAATGAGCGGCTGATGGGGAGATTGGGTTGTTAATTGGTATGTAAAATTGCCCATGATTAAAGCAGGAATATCGGAAGATAGGAAGATAATCATCAATTAGCCTTCTGAGCCAATGAGCAAACACATTGTACCATTAGAACACTGGAGTGATAGTTGCTGGAAATGGGCCTCTATACACCTATGTAGATATTGCACCAAAAACCAGACATTTGCAGCTAGAATAGTCATTTACCACATTAGCAATGTATAGAGTGTATTTGTTTAAAATTAGGACTAGTTTAAAGTTATCTTCATTGAAAAGTACAGTGCTTTTCCTTCAAAAATAAGGACATTTCAATGTGACCCCAAACTTTTGAACGGTAGTGTATATATATATATATATATATATATATATATATATTTATTTAATTTTTTTTTCTTGGCACAAAGAGATTATATAAAAACAGGCCCCTATGTGTATCAGGCTGGTGTGGGGCCTTTTGACACGTTGAACTATATGAAAGAGAGCTTGTGCACTTTAGCATGGGTAGCAAAACTGAACATATAAAGGCCGACAGTGAGTCAAGTCAAGTGGACTTAGTGTCCCTTTCAAGATGCTGCTTAAGCAAGCCACTTGATGCTAAGAGCCAAAGACCTTGCAATACATGAAGACGAAAGTACATTTAGCATTGTATAAGATCATAAAACAAGTTACATAGAGTATGTTAAATTTATTTCAAAGGTGCATTATATATAGTTTTAACAATTTAAATTCTGGTCACAGTAAGATTTTATAATCAGACGACCAGGTTTCTATGCATTTGCACCCTAAATTTCATTTTAAAGAAAAATATGTCATCATAATATTCTATATATGTCTCATTGATGTGGGATTGACTATTGGTACAAAAATACACAATTTCCATTATATCATATATTATACAGTCTATCATATATTGTATTTGGCATCGGGCTTCATCTCTAAGACCCTGCTCTCAATGGCTTTTTCCTCAATGCAACCTCCCTCTACAGTACTGCTCAATAAGCATGTGTGGAGTGTGAAGCTGTGATCTGCTAAGGTACCTGAGAGGATGACTGTGTGGGCTGTGAGCTTGCAGAGATGCCACATGATCCCTAGTCAGCGGGCATCTTGGTAAAGGTTTGTATGAGGGGAAGTTCACTGTAAGTAGAAAAGTGTGCCTACGGTGCAGTAGTTAGTGAAGCAGCAGGGAAAAAGAGACACCTACTAGCTAAGAGCAAGTAAGAGCTCCTATAGCTAGAGACAGAGACCTGTAAGTGGCTTTGAAGCAAAGCAATTTTATATCAGGACAGCCCCGATCTCAGCAATTAACAGAACTGGGGGGAATTAATGCCAGTCTTACCAAATCCCCACCTCTGTGTCCCACACCAAATTTATTAAGAGGCCCACACCTCTGGTAACAGAAGTCTACACTGGAGCTGGTGTAAATTTTTGCCATAATTTATGCAAGCGTAAACCATTGTACGTCAGGCACTGAAGGAGATCACACCACTCTCTGTTGCTGATTTGCACAAAAAGTTTGCAACTTTTTGCCAATGTATGCTGGGGCACTCAGATACTAAAAGTGTGTATATACTTAGGGCCACATGTATCATCCGGCGGACGGATGATTGTTGGCGGAAAGTGCCGATTTGCGTATTATTTTATACGCAAATGGCCGATTTGCGAATAAAATAATCGCAAATCGGCACTTTCCGCCGAGTACGCCAGGGGGCGGAAAGGGGGCGGAAAGTAGACGGGAAGTGGGCGGAACGGAGGGCGCGGACTCAGAGTCCGCGCGATTTATCATCCGTTCCGCCCAAATGTACGCCGAAAACCTACTCCAGTCCTCAGCTAGCGTAGGTTTTCGGCGGTGCGCACCGGCGCGCACAGGATTTATGTACAGGCAGTCCGCCTCTACATAAATCCCCGTACCGCTGGAGCTGCGGGGGCATTTTTAAGTCCGGCGTAAAAAACGCCGGACTTAATAAATGCCTCCCAAAGTGTGTATATGGTGAATCCTTGAGAAACTGGCTGCAGTGAAAGATACTTCTTTTGAACCTCTTGTAAACAGTACATGTTTCTATAACCATCAAGCATCAGTGCCTCTGACAAGTAAAGCTATTGTGAATCCTGCATTTAAATGACTGTGTCTGAGTTGTCTATCTTGCTCTGACATCTCCTCTGACAGTCATTATTAGGCCCCTTGCTATAACATCATATGCCTGTAAGGGTTAGCTGTTATAAGTATTTCCCAGGTCAGGACGCTTACAATGATACTGTACAATGAATTTGTACAGCTTTTTTTTTTAATACTATGTTTGAAAAATTTAGAACTTAAAAAAAAGAAAGAAAAAAAAACAGCTCTAAAGGAAACCAGCCGGATACAGCTCACAGTTCCAGCAATCTTTAATGCTCTGTGCGGGCACCCGATAACTAGACATGGGGCAGAGCAGTAGAGGCATGTAAACATACAGTGGCGCTGCGGTGCCACCAAAAGGGGTTTCAGGGTGGTCCCAACACGACCCCTGTCTATATTAGTCAGCCCCTGGCTGCTATCAGTAGCTGTTGGCCACTACTATAAGAGGGCACAGAGCAATTGTCTGTGCTGGCTACATAACAATTTAAATGCTGACAGCAACATTTAAATAGCATTTGCATGCCTACATTGGCTGTCCAGCAAAGGAGTCAGCTCAGGTTAGGTGATTGGGGGGGGGGGGGAACACTTCTGCAAGGGACCTATTTTTAATGCTGTTCAGTTTGCATTAAACAAGGATTTGGATCGCCATATTTTGACCTCTATAACCTTTGTATTTTTTCTTCTATGAAGCTATGATAGCTCAGCAATCTGCATTTTGTTTCGGTACCAGCTTGGGATAGATGGGACTTTTTATTTGCTTTTTTTGTTTAATTTTATCTGATACATGGTATGATTAAAAATCACTGATTGTGGAGTTTTCTATTTACACCATTCACCATGCAGGATCAATAGCATTATGTTACAATCACTATTAATCATGCAATATAGAGGGCTAAACTAACAGGATCAGACTGAAGTCCACTCCCAGCAGTTGCAGGCAGGTTTCAGCTATAAGATACTGTAACGCTTGGAGTCGTGGATCCACTGAACCGTCACTAGCGATGGTAGTAACCGCACCAGGGAGCGGAGTCTAAGGGGCCACTGGTTTTCACCAGAGCCCGCCGCAAGGCGGGATGGACTTGCTGCGGCAGGCGACCCCTAGGTCGCTACCCCTGGCTTGGTTGCTAGTGACAGCAGGCGAGGCGTGGCAGGAGTAGTAGGCAGATGATAGTGCAGGCAGAGGTCTGTAGGCGTAACCGCAGTTGGCAGGCAGTGCTCAGGAACAATGGGTAAGCAGCGGACAGGGACTAGGAACAAGGACTGAGGTCAGGAACAACAGGGAGCTGGGCCAAACGCTATGGGAAGCATGTAGAGGCTCCAACACGAGGGACAGGGCATGCTGGGATTTATAGGGAGTGATTGTGTGCATACACCAATTAGGCGCGGACTGGCCCTTTAAATCTGAGACAGCCGGCGCGCGCGCCCTAGGAGGTGGGGACGCGCGCGCCGGCCGGCACAGACGGAGACAGGAGCGGGGCGAGGTAAGGCGCCCCCCCCGGGGCCGAACAGGCAGCAGCGCCGGGTCCCTGCACATGGACCCCGGCGGCTGCATGTGGAAGAGAGAGGTCGTGGCGGCGGCCCGGAGCACTGGACGCTGCCGCAGCCGTGACAGATAAAAACAGTATGCACCACATTTAGAGGGGGTTCAGCTCCTGAGTGATCCCTATATGTAATGACCGCTGAGGCACCATAAGAAGGCATATCAGCAGCCATCAAAGGGATATTCCACTCAAGAGCTAAAAATGTAAAATGCTCCCAAACCCTGATCTTACTTACCAAGTCCCCCTGAGTGTTTTGAGCCATCTTCTGTCTTTCTAGCTGCCGCCATTCAGAAGTTACAAGTTTTTCAAAATCCAAGATGGCACCGGCCAGGAAACTACATCTCCCATCATTCAATGCTTATGCCTGATTGATCCGTGATGTAGCAAAGCTGATATCCACATGGTATAGTAGGGTTGAGGTAGTGAGGTTGCAGAGGTTAGGTAGCATAGTTGAGATATTGAAGTAGCAGAGTTTCAGGGGTGAGGTAGCAGAGTTGAGTTAGTAAGGTAAAAGAGTTGAGGTAGTAAAATAGCAGAGTTGAGTTAGTGAGGTAGAAGAGTTGAGGTAGTGAAATAGCAGAGTGGAATTAGTGAGGTAGAATAGTTGAGGCAGGGGTTCAGGGGCTAATTCAGGGGGAAATGCTGGTAAGCACCAGTGGAAGGGGGTGCCAGGGGCACAGTCGGGGGGCTTCGGGTGAGCAGCAAGGGGGGCAATCAGCGAAGGGGGGGCCTGCGGCCAGCCGGTGGATAAGCTGCATGGGGGGGGCAGTGAGGGAGGGCTGGGGGCGGCCACGGGTGAGCTCCAGTGGGGGGCAGTGATCAGAGGTTATGAGTGCGCCTAGAAAACAGCAAAACTATAAAGAATCCATAAAGTATTGATATTGGAAAGTTGGAAAGCTATGGGTGGGCAATTTATTAATGCAAAAATGATTTAGGGGGAATACCCCATTAAGAGGTTGTATATGTGTGTGTGATCAGTAAATAAATTCTTACTGTTGGTCTAGCTTCTCTAATTATTAAAAATATTGTTCTTTTTAAATAATGTGCAACTTAAAATGTTATCATGTATCAATTTCACAATAACTTAAAAAAGGAGTGTGTGTCAGCTTCTATATACTGTAGGCAGTAAAAGCCTAGATGTGACATTTGCATTTCTGACAGAAAGAGGATTGCCTTTAATAATACTATCATGTTGTATTGAATTCTGTCTTCATGATACAGCCAAAAATGACATCTCACATAGAATATTTCATCTACTGTACCCATCAGTTACTTGTGAAGCATGTACAAATTTTACATTTGTAGGTGTTTTATTATTCAATAATTAAAATATTTTATGGAGATCAAAACACTGGATTTTCTGGCTTTAATGTGTAAGGGAGATAAGTATCAGATAGTGCTAGCCTACATAATAGGATTTTCTGGAATACTCAAGGCATCTTAAGCCTCTGTAGTGGAAATATCTGCAAATTGAAGTGACATATGAAATTATTTGCAGTCGTTTACTCAGTTTTACTTTAAAAAGTAACATGGTTGATAATGAAACAATAGAAAATCTATCTGTGAACAGATACACGTGGTGGGCTCTATAGAATACACCCTTTTTGCATTTTATTATAATTAAAGCAAATGGTATATAGTTGAAATAGAAAAAATATGACACCTTTGTCTAAGGAGTAAAAAGGGAATAATGGGATATAGTAACAAAATAGTAGATAAAATATAAAGAATAAAAACATAAAAATGCTGAGTGGTATATTATATGATACACATACAGTTCATTTCCTGTTGACAGCGTTTGCAGGGCCCATGCAAGCTGTTCTATTGATCTCAATATGTATACTGTTCATATTCCAATGTAATATAGCTGCTGTATATAGAAATGTTACTATTGGTTATGCAGTCACCAGAATTCCCTGCTCCAAGATAGTCACCATAGGTGACTGCATAACCAATAGTGAGCAAATTCTCTATTTACAGCGGCTATATTATATTGGAATATGAACTATATACACATTGAGATCAATAGAACAGCTTGCAAGGGCCCTGCAAACGCTGACAATAGGAAATTAACTATATGTGTATCGTATAATATACCACTAAGCCTTTTGTATGGGCATAAACAGCTCATTATATTGTTAAGGAAGAAAGTTTATATAACATATACCCCTGCAATAAAGATTTTGTTTAGTTGTGCCTGTATATTTGCTGTGCTTGTAAAGTGCCTTCATCTTAATAATTTATTTTTGAATTGTACCCATATCTCTGTTTATTTATAGAAAAGACATATTGGGGATAATGTGTAATTATTAGTTATGAGCGAGTACTAAAATGCTCGGGTGCTCGTTATTCAAGACGAGTATTTCCGAATACTCGAGTGCTCATTTTGAGTAACGAACCCCATTGAAGCCAATGGGAGGCTCGAGTATTTTTGCAGGAGACTCAAGTTCGGTAGAGGGAAGGTCATGTGAAAACCTGTCAACCTCAGAAAATGATGGAAACACCATGGAAATGGACAGGAAACAGCAGGGGCAGCATGTATGCTGTGCAACAGCCTAGTTAAAACAGAGGTAGGCATATGGACCAATCAAAAATTCAGCCTGAAACAGCATGGCAGTGAGATCACAGGGAACCATTAAAACAGAGGTAGCATATCATAAACCAGCCAAAAATTCAGCATGACAAAGCATGGTGGTGAGGACAGAGTGAACAAGGTAGAAGCGGTAGCCAGTCAGCCTTCCAAAAATTATACCAGACCTAGCATGGCAGTGAGCACACAGAGAACCATTAAAAGTGAGTGAGGAAGCAAGTAAGCCACCTGAGAATTAGGCCAAGGCAGGCACAGCAGTATTCAACATGGATGCCAGTGAAGGCCCAGCAGTAATCAACATGGATGCCAGTTAAGGCCCAGCAGTAGCCAACATGGAGGCAAGGGCAGGTCCACCAGTAGTCAACATGGATGCCAGTGAAGGCCCAGCAGTAGTCAACATGGAGGCAAGGGCAGGCCCAGCAGTAGTCAACATGGATGCCAGTAAAGGCCCAGCAGTAGTCAACATGGATGCCAGTTAAGACCCAGCAGTAGTAAACATGGATGCCAGTTAGGGCCCACCAGTAGCCAACATGGAGGCAAGGGCAGGCACACCTGTAGTCAAAATTGATGCCAGTTAAGGCCCAGCAGTAGCCAACAAGGAGGCAGGGGCAGGCACACCAGTAGTTACCATGGATGCCAGTTAAGGCCCAGCAGTAGCCAACATGGAGGCAAGGGCAGGCACACCAGTAGTCAACATGGATGCCAGTAAAGGCCCAGCAGTAGTCAACTTGGAGGCAAGGGCAAGCACAGCAGTAGTCAACATTAATGTCCATTACTGCTCTGGTCAACCCTGCCTTAAAAACGGCTATAACATTGAACAAAGGTAGAAGGTACTGGTGAAAGAATGGCATAGGACAAGGAAGGTAAGGGCAGGCACAACAGTAGTCAATATGGATGCCAGTAAAGGCGCAGCAGTAGTCAACATGGATGCCAGTTAAGGCCTAGCAGTAGCCAACAAGTAGCCTTCTACCCCCAGCACCCTTTCGATTTTCAATTTGACTGTAGCTGTTGGGTTAACATTTTATTGAAGTTCTATGCAGGTGTACTACAAATCCCAGCAATACAGTGTAGTACCCACTAGTACGGTACCCACTGTATGGTACAATGTGGTAGTGGCTGCACCTAGATACACACTCTGTGATACCCCCTTACAATGAGCAGTGAAGTTTTATGCAGGTGTACTAAAAATCCCAGCAATACAGTGTAGTACCCACTAGTTTAGGGGGGTCTGTATGGTACAATCTGGTAGTGGCTGGACCTAGACACACACTGTGATACCATCAATCCAATGTAGTACAGCAGCACCACCAGCCCCAAAATCAAAAACGAGTACACTGAGCACTTCTTAGGGGTCTGTATTCAACACCTTATGTCCCCTTTCTGCCAGCAGCCGATCACCACAGTGTGCTGGTTAAATCGTGGTAGCAGCACTGCAAGTCCCAGCCAGCAGTCCGTAGTAATACTATTAAAAAACGATTTGAAGCCCTTAAAAGGGCTGTTTGTTTGCATTGCTAGTAGTCCCTGCCTACTGGAATGCTAAATCCTACACTGACGCTCTCCCTGAGAAGCAGCAGCTCTGTCGCTAATCTCTCACAGCATACGTCTGAAGCGAGCACTGCCGGCTGTGCGTTTTATATGGCAGGGTCATCTGATCTGAACAACCAATCGCTGCTATCGATGTATCTATGTATCTATGTATGGGTCCCACGTGATCGCAGGATGTACCAAAGAGTCTCCTGCATGTTTATTGGCTGCGAAAAAGCGCCCATACTTACAGGAAACGGATGATGAGATTTTCTCAAGTATCGCGAGATGCTCGTCCGAGTAACGAGTACCATGGAGTACCCTAATATTCGAGTACCAAGTTTGGACGAGCATGCTCACTCAACACTAGTAATTATACATTTATAATTATGGGCCCAACTCATTTAGAAAAAATGCATCCAGGACTCTGATAAAGGCAGGTTGATTATTATTTTTGTTACCTTTTTGTGTATTGGAAGCTTAATAAAAATATGTTATGTTATACATATAAATTAAAAAGTGATCCCACTAAGCAGGTTCTTCAGGAACTGGTGTCATTATTAGGGCATACATAAGGGCATTATGTATTAAAGGGAATTTAGTTACATAGTGCCTATAGGTCCTATTACACAGAGAGATTATCTGCCAAATCAGGCTCATGTCCCCCATGTAGTAGGGGAATGGTGGTATTGGGAAGGTCTGGTATGTGCTGTTACTAGGATTAGTGGCCATACACCTATTGGTTACTACATCAGGGTTGGGTTTCGGCTGCATGTGGTGACGTACAGTAAACGTATGAACTCAGCCTAAGACTGATCAGATATCAATATGATGTTCAGAAACTAGAAAGTCATGATGCTAATTGGTGAGTGAAGATGGGGCGTCTGCAGGTTTAGTGCCCAGGGCAGTAGCAGCTGTTAATATGGCCCTGCACATAGTAGCTCACTCAATTAATGACTTGGTGACACGTAGCACCTTCAGTCCTGGGGCGGGTCCTCAGCAGCTAATCCGCAGCACTGCCTGTTACTTTTAAATTATGACACTAACATGCCCTATAACCAGGGCCATATTTACCAATAGGCACCCGTGGTCCAGTGCCTAGGGCAGCACCTTGCAGGGGGGCAGCACCAGGACGCAGGGGGAAGGAAACTATTTTTTTTTGTCTTAATTTTTTTAGTCTTTCACCCCATTTAGAATTGACAGCAACGGTACCTTCACACATAACAGATTTGCAGCAGATTTAACACAGTTTGCAGCAAAATCCGGACCTGCTCCATGACCGAATTGGGTGAGTATGAGTTGTTTTTTTTTGTGTTGGGGCACAGCAGGGAAGGCATTATTGCTATATGGGCCTAACAGGGAAGGCATTATTACTATATGGACACAGAACATGGGGCATTACTACTATGGGGCACAGCAGGGAAGGAACTATTACTAAATGGGCACAGCAGGGACATTATTACTATATGGACAAGGCAGGGAAGTGACATTATTACTATATGGGCAATACATATGCTTAAAACACTTTTATCCTTTGGTCTATGGAGATGTGTGAGGTGTTATTTTTTGCGCAATGATTTGTTCTTTCTATCGGTACCTTGATTGCGCATATACGACTTTTTGATCGCTTTTTATTACAATTTTTCTGGATTTGATGCGACCAACAATGCGCAATTTTGCACTTTGGGAATTTTTTGCGCTTGTGCTGTTTACTAATCAGAAATTAAATAAATGAATAGTTCGGGCAATTACGCACGTGGTGATACCAAACATGTTTGTTTATTTATTTTTATTTATAACAATGGCAAAACGGGTGTGATTCAAACTTTTATTAGGGGAGGGGGCTTTTTATTAATAAAAACACTTTTATTTTTTTTTTTACAATTATACTAGAATCGCCCCTGGCTTCGCTCATTGAGATCTATGCTGTATAGTTATACAGCACAGATCAATGAGATAGGCACTGGATTGCTTTCGGCTGCTGCAGCCGAAAGCAATCGAGTGCCGAGTCGGGATCAGCGCCATTACGGCGCAGACCCCGGCCGGTTGCTGGATGTGTGGATCACTCCTCTGGGACAACATCCCGGGGGGGTGATCCACCCCACTAGACACAAGGGATGGCTGACAGCAATCAATCAGATGCAGCTGTCAACTTTGACAGCTGCATCTGATTACTTGATTAGTGGGCATGGCAATTGGACCGTGCCCACTAATAGCCGCGGTCCCGGGCTACATGCGGCACCCGGGACCGCGGCGGCACCCGTAGACGTTCCTGGACGTACCTGTACCCCCAGGGTCATCTAGGGGTTTAATTAATACTTTTTTTTTTTTCTTTTTTTTTATGCTAATAAACAAAGCTATACTTACTTGTATCCAGGTCCAATCTCCTGAGGGCAGCTTTTTGGTCTTGTGCTGGTGGAAAAAAAACCCTAAATGCAGGATGTCTGGGTCAGTATGAAGTGTCACAGTTCAATGCTTCAAATGACTGCCTCCTCTGTGAGTGGGTAGATGATGAGGCTTCCTTTGTTTGGTCTCTTTTTTTTATAACCAGCACAAGACTAAAAGGTGCCTGAAAGCAACTCTGTACCCACAATCTGACCCCCCAAACCACTTGTACTTTCGGATAGCTGTTTTTAATCTAAGATCTGTCCTGCGGTCCGTTTGGCAGGTGATGCAGTTATTGTCCAAAAAACAACTTTTAAACTTACAACCCTGTGCCCTACGGGAGTATATGTGCCCTAACTTTGCACCACCCCTCTGTCCCTCCTCCCCACCCTCTTCATCATTAGGAATGCCACTGGAACATTCTCTCCATGCTAAACATTGCACAGGTCCTTATCGATCCAGCCCATGTGCCGGGCTAAAAGGGTGGAGAATAGGGGGCAATCTGCCTGGAGCATTCCTAATGATGAGGAGGGTGGGGAGGAGGGACAGAGAGGTTGTGCCAGCCTAATGCATACACAATCCAGGCCACTCCCGTAGGGCACAGGGCTGCCAGTTTAAAAGTAATTTTTTTAGCACAACAACTGCATCACCTGCCAAATGGACCGCAGGACAGATCTTGGATTAAAAACAGCTATCTGAAGGTACAAATGGAAGGTACCAGTGCCCTGTGTCCCTCAGTGTCCCTCTGCCATCATCCTCTCTAGCAGCCACAGCCCGCACAGCTCTGGGAGTCGGGTTGTGACATCACCATTTTATCCAGCAAGTGAAGCCTTGATGCAGTAGTAAGTGCAGGGAAAAAAAACACTTTATAAGCATTTCCCATAATAAGTGTATATTGACGATTTGTTTAACTTTTGGGGGGGTAATACAATACTTTAATAAAAAAATTCCCTGGACTTCTTTAAGTGTATTTGAAACATTTGGGATAAATTTTACTTGTAAAATCTTGATAACTCAGGAATAGGGGGACATAGCAACAAAATAAAGAAGGAAAGAAATCAGGGCTAACTTATTATATAAAAGCTCAAAATATTTTATACTGACCAAATGTTCTTGTAAATAGAGTTTTCTGTCCTTTTTTTTAAATAATTACTTACGCAATGGCTTGAAAAAACCCTGAGAAACTGAGAAATGGAACTCGATATTTATTCCACTTATTCCAATTTTCTAGAAATTCTCCATATGTGGCCACAGTGCGTAACTTGACTCAACCACAGGCCTTAGACATGACAGAGACCTGGGGAATTTTGGGGCTTTTTTTTATTTCAGTTTTTTTAGCCATTATACCTTGTCGCAGAGGCCTTGCGGTGCCAAAATATTTGTGTAAGACAAGTTGATGTTTCCATCAGTACCATTCTGGGGGACATGTGACACCCTGATCTTTTTTTATCAAATTTTTTATGAGGTGGTACGAATAAAAACACAATTTAGCAGCTGTTTTTCATCATTTCTGTATGCCGTGTACTATACGTCACATATGACATGTTATTGTTATTTGTCAGTTCGGTACGATTACAGTGATATCCATTTTATATAGCTTTTGTTATAGTTGAAGGCATTTATACTATAAAAATTGTTTATGTCTTGCATATTGTAAGAACAGTAATATTTTTAAAAGAATAGTGAGGAAAGATAAGGGCACTCACCCAGTTCTGGTGTATAATCTTCAGGTTTTATTTCATATGTTAGTGCGATAAAATATCCGATCGCGCACTCGGTCGGAGCAGACGCCAAACCAACACTGCTATGTCATGATGGCCATTTCGCGCGCATGCGCGCTTCCTCGGATGACGCTCCTCCCGCAGGTCTCAGGTGATATACCTGTGGTGACGTGCTGGGAGTGGGCGTTTACATAGAGAGTGTGTATATACAAAACTGCGTTAAAAACAAACATAGTTACGCTATTGCCAAAGCGATACTTTCAGATAAACATGCCTAGTTCTATTTTATCATTTAAACCTGCCTTGTCCTGTGCTCCCGTAGCTAATATAAGTCGTGCTTCTGTTTTCAAAAGTTCTGCATTAGTGTCCTGTCCCGCTGCAAACCGGACTCTTTTTAACCCTATAAATTTAAGGCAGTTAAAATCTCCATTGTGTTGTGTGTGCACGTGCTCCACTATTCTTGTAGTTACTTTTTTGTTTTTAATAGCATAAATATGTTTGTAGAATCTTCGGTTCAAAGCTCGTAGAGTTTTCCCTATGTAGAACACACTGCACACGCACACAATGGCATAGACTACTCCTTTGCAAGAACCTACATGGTTAAAGACCATGACACCCAAAGGCATGTTCAAGTGTGGCGATTGCGCATGGTGTGAACAAGCCCTCACAGCTAAAATAATAAATTTGGGAGGAATAGACTGTAATGTAAATGATTTTATATGTTGCAAGACCAAAGGAGTAGTCTATGCCATTGTGTGCGTGTGCAGTGTGTTCTACATAGGGAAAACTCTACGAGCTTTGAACCGAAGATTCTACAAACATATTTATGCTATTAAAAACAAAAAAGTAACTACAAGAATAGTGGAGCACGTGCACACACAACACAATGGAGATTTTAACTGCCTTAAATTTATAGGGTTAAAAAGAGTCCGGTTTGCAGCGGGACAGGACACTAATGCAGAACTTTTAAAAAAAGAAGCACGACTTATATTAGCTACGGGAGCACAGGGCAAGGCAGGTTTAAATGATAAAATAGAACTAGGCATGTTTATCTGAAAGTATCGCTTTGGCAATAGTGCAACTATGTTTGTTTTTAACGCAGTTTTGTATATACACACTCTCTTTGTAAACGCCCACTCCCAGCACGTCACCACAGGTATATCACCTGAGACCTGCGGGAGGAGCGTTATCCGAGGAAGCGCGCATGCGCGCGAAATGGCCATCATGACATAGCAGTGTTGGTTTGGCGTCTGCTCCGACCGAGTGCGCGATCGGATATTTTATCGCACTAACATATGAAATAAAACCTGAAGATTATACACCAGAACTGGGTGAGTGCCCTTATCTTTCCTCACTATTCTTTCAAGATTGTATGTGAAGTTACGTGCATTTAAAGGAGCACCCCCAGGTGTATCGGCTATAGCCCCCAGCACGCCCAGGTTGATTCCCTGTGCCTCGATATAGAAGTAGTGCCGGTGAACCTCTACACACGTACAGTAATATTTTTATTTTTTCGACAATGGAGTTATGTGAAGGCTTTTTTGCGGCATTAGCTGACGTTTTTAGTGGTACACCTTTTGGGTACATGTGACTTTTTTTTTTTTAGGGGGCGGAATTCGGGCGGAGAATGTAATTTTCATTCGTTTTTTATTTATTATTTTTTAGAGCGTTAATTGGGTGGGATAATTATTGGGTTAATAGACGGGGTCATTACGGATGCGTTGATACCAAATATATGTATTTAATTTATAGGGATCACTTATAAAGGGGGATTGGGAATGTGAGTGTGCTTTTTAACCTCCTTTTGCAGGTGTATATAATACCTGATTGTTATGACCACAGCAGCCCAGACGAATTGGGCAGCGTCTGGTTAACCTTGGGGGGTTAAGGGGGGAGGGTCTTGGGGGGTTAAGGGGGGTCGGAGGGAGCAGATCTCCTTCCAGATTTCCCATAGACACTGCGGTCCCATGGACCATCACACCTATGGGGTCAACTGTCCAGGGGGGAGCCTCCTCCTGCTGCCCGATCCCTGCTAGGGATCAAGCAGGGACAACATGAAGTTCCAGGAAGGTCATGTTGCTGGAACTACCTGTAATACATTACGTTCCTGAAACGTAATTTTGCTGCAAGGGGTTAGTAGTGGTGGTGCCGTGTTACTGCAGAGTAACTCCCATCACAGTGAAGTGGAGTTGGTCTACAGTATACCGGTGTCATCAGTACAAACAATATACATACATAATACATTTTTCATATAATGTGCTTCAGCTGTGCATATTCACTATTGAACAGCTTTTGGCCAAAAATCTCTGTTAAAGGGGGTTATCTGGTTAGGTAAAATATATGTTGAAGCATCCCCCTCCTGGAGACTAAAAATTCATTCCATATATGTCATTACCTTTTCAGTCTCTTTCCTTTAGTTCTGAGCATGCTACTTTCTGCTAAGGACATAGAAAACTGTATCTGAGCTATTCAGTCCTTCTCTGTCTTCAACCACCTTTCTGAGATGGCTTATGTAAATAACATCCCTAGCCGTCTGTTTATAGACTTTGGGAAGCCCGGAGGGTAATCTGAGGTCCAGTTAGAAACATAGAAACATAGAAGATTGTCAGCAGAAAAAAAATTACTGGGTCCATCTAGTCTGCCCTTTTAGTATTTCCTTTCTTTTTATCTTAGGATAAATACATGTTTATCCCAGGCATGTTTAATTTCTATTATTGTAGATTTACCAACCACATCTGCTGGAAATTTGCTCCAAGTTTGTTTCAAGTTAATTGAGACT
Source organism: Dendropsophus ebraccatus (assembly GCF_027789765.1). Taxonomy (NCBI): domain Eukaryota; kingdom Metazoa; phylum Chordata; class Amphibia; order Anura; family Hylidae; genus Dendropsophus; species Dendropsophus ebraccatus. The sequence goes on from NC_091456.1 coordinate 72,981,014, forward strand.
TTACTGCCCTGCTGAACAGTGTGCAGGAACAGCCAGCCAGGGTGTTGTTTGTATAAGCCATGTCAGTAGGAGATGGGACTCTTTTTCTTCTGTAAGTAATGTATACTAAAATAATCACCTGGAATGTGAGGGGAGTGGAGGACAGGCTAAAAGAGCAAGCTATCTTTGAATTAATAGAGAGACCATACCAGCTATTGCTTGTATTACTGAAACACATTTAATGAATTAAACTAATGCTGCGTTTACACGGAGCGATAATTCGCCCGATCGTATGATTTACGATTTCAAAGTAACATTTTTTTTTATAACGATCAGCGTTTAGATGGAATAATATATCGTATGGAAAAATCGTTTTGCGATCGCTTAAGCCTATCTCGCACACAGGTTAAATCAGTTAACGACTGTTTACACAAAACGATCTGCGATTTTTTTTTGCAAACGATGGTTTAAGAGCATGTTGTAAGATCAAAATGAACGATTTCTTGCTCGTCGTTTGATCGTTCGCTGCGTTTACACGTATTATTATCGTTCGAATTCAATCATTATCGTTCAAATTCGAACGATAATCCTTCCGTGTAAACCCAGCATAAGATTAGAATAAGATGGTTATGGGCTATACAAGAGTTTCATTCCAGGAACTCTACTTACTTGGACATAGATAGTAGAGGGAGATACACCTTTCTATATGGCTTACTTTATCAAGAATATGTAGTTCTTTGTGTATGACATTCCCCCCGCCTTCTCGCTGGTTTGTCTTAGTAAAATAAAAGAACAAAACTGGCTTCCCTTTATTTGAATGGCAATTTTAAATCAGTTAGAGACTCTGTGTGTGACAGGCTCAGCAGTGGAATAAAAGTCTCCACTCAGTCTCCTCCCCCCTGGCAAAGTTTGCCTAGGAGGTGGGCTGGGTGGATATTTTGAGGAATATACACACAGATGGTAGTTGCTCTGCAACATGCATAAATTTAGTACTATGTAACCAGGAGACAATAGCCAGAGTTAGAAGGATGAAATACAAATTAAAATCTGTCTGGTGTTGGAATTCAGTTTTGGAAGCCATTGAGAATAAATCCACATTGGATTATCAAAGTAGATAAGGTCAAGATTGCAGCAAAATTAAAACACCTCTTGCAGATTATTAGGGGCTCTACATCTATTCAAATTGTATAAGACTCACGTACAGCCTTTATTAGAGGCACAGCATATAAAAAAATATATATATCTGTAAATGAGAGAAAAATTAAGAGCCGCTATTGCAGACAGAGAGAAAGTTTTCAATCAAGAACTAATGAATGAATCATTAGAAAATGTAAAAGTTGCTCAAGATGAGCATTCCAGATTTCTTACTGAGAGAGCCCAACACAGGATTTTCTTCCAGGTCCAAAATATTTTGTGAGGGACGCATCACTGAATGAAGCCACCATAGGGATTTAATGAAAAATAAAGACCAACTAGTGATGAGCGAACATGCTCGTCCGAGCTTGGTACTTGTTCGAGTATTATGGTACTCGATGGTACTCGTTACTCGGACGAGCATCTCGCGATACTCGAGAAAATCTCATCATCCGTTTCCTGTAAGTTTTGACGCAATTTCTCAGCCAATAAACATGCAGGAGATTCTTTGGTACATCCTGCGATCACGTGGGACCCATACATGTCGATAGCAGCGATTGATTGGCCAGATCAGATGACCCTGCCATATAAAAATCTCGGCTGCGGATGCTCAGCTCACATGAATGCTGGAAGAGATTAGGGATAGAGCTGCTGCTTGTCAGGGAGAGCGTTAGGGAGGGAATTGGAGTTCCAGTAGGCAGGGAATAATAGCAAAAGAACCAAATTGCCCTTGTAAGGGCTTCAAATCGTTTTTTATTTGTATTACTCCAGACTTCTGGCTGGGACTTGCAGTGCAGCTACGACGATTTCAGCAGCACACTGAGGTGATCGGCTGCTGGCAGAAAGGGGGCATTAGGTGTTGCATACAGACCCCTAAGAAGTGGTCTGTACTATTATATTATTTTGTGGCTGGTGCTGCTGCTGTCGTAGATTGTGTTGCTGTGATTTGTAGTACAGCTGCACAGAACCTCACTGCTCATTGTCCTGTGTAACAGGTGCCATAGACCACAGACCACCACTTACACACAGACTCTATACGACAGCCTCCAAATACTAGTGAGACACTGACCACCATTATATTTACTTATTTCTGTATTTCTTACTGAAGCCATACCCAAACTCACTGCAAATTGCCCTGTGTTAGGGGGTGTCACACAGTGTATAGGTGCAGCCACCAACAGATTGTATACCACAGCCTGCAAAGAGCTAGTGGGACCACTAGTATATTTTCTGATTTCTGTATTTCTTACTTAAGGCATATCTAAGCTCACGGCTGATTGTCCAGTGTAAGGGGGTGCCACACAGTGTATAGCTGCAGCCACCAACAGATTGTATACCACAGCCTCCCAAAAACTAGTGGGACCACTAGTATATTTGCTGATTTCTGTATTTCTTACTCAAGGCATATCTAAGCTCACTACTGATTGCCCAGTGTAAAGGGGTGTCACACAGTGTATAGATGCAGCCACTAAAAGATTGTATACCACTGCCCCCCCCCCCCCCAAAAAAAAAAAAAAAACTAGTGGGACCACCAGTATATTTTCTGATTTCTATATTTCTTACTTAAGGCATATCCAAGCTCACTACTGATTGCCCTGTGTGAGAGGGAGGCAGACAGTATATAGCGGCAAACACACAAAAACACAGAAAAATGCAACAACTAACCACAACAGCAAGATACAGACCCACCAAGGCATGAAAATAGTTAAAAGGGCTGCTTTTAACTATTTTCATGTCTGTGGTGGGTCTGTCTGTTGCGGTGAGCTGTTGCATTTTTCTGTGTTTTTGTGTGTTTGCAATTTCAGCCATTGCAACGTGCTCCTGCCTAGTATGAACGGTGTTCTAGGAGAGCTGACCCATTTTTTCTTTTTTTCAGTATATAGCTGCTCTTGCACACCCAGACTCTCTATGACTACCTCCAAAAGTAGTCTCAATAATATATATTCTTGGCTTGCTGTGATCTTTAGTTCAGCTATCTCAGTCTTGACTATGCACTACCAGCATGTGCAGGCATATGAGTGCTAAAAACCCCACTCAGTGGAACCAAGGCCGTTCAGTGACTGCAAGTCAGACCCCTGCTCCTTCCCCTGTGTCACGTGCTGGCTCTGTCAGTCCCCCCCGCCCAGGCCCCAGGCACGAGCGCCTCCCCCCTACACCCACCCTTTACCTCCACTATGCTCCACACCCTCCAGCAAGGGGTCCAAGCGCAGCGTTCAACTGTCCCTACAACAGACGTTTGAACGGAAGCGCACATACACTGCATCTCACCCGCATGCACAAGCCTTAAATGTGCACATAGGCAAACTGCTAAGCTTTGAGATGCTGCCCTATTGGCTGGTAGAGACAGAGGCTTTTAGGAACCTCATGGCGGAGGCAGTGTTGTGTGTGACAACAGGCGGAAACTGGTGGTGGCTCTGCAAGTCGGCAGCCTCACACAATGACCATGCCTGGCCCACGTGTTCAACCTAGTGGTGCAGCAGTTCCTTAAGACCTACCCCAATGTGGCTGACTTGCTCACCAAGGTGCGGCGCAACTGTGCCCATTTCCGCAAGTCAACCACGGAAACTGCTACCGTTAGGGCAGTGCAAAGGAGCTTGCAACTGCCAGCTTACCTATTGCTGTGCGACGTGCCCACGCACGGTGGATTTCCACCTTCCAGATGGTAGCCAGGGTTTACCAGCAACGCAGAGCCATTGTGGAATGCCAGATGTCAACCTCGGTAAGAAGCGGTGGTCAGGTCAGTCAACTTCCTCAAATCTAAAATGAGGAGTGGACGTGGATGTCTGCTATCTTTCAGGTACTGGGCCCCTTTGAGGAGTCAACACAGATGGTCAGCAGCGATGCCACTATCATCAGCCTCACCATCCCGCTGCTGTGTCTGCTTAAAACCTCCCTGCTCAGCCTGAAGTCTGAGACTTTGCCTTTGTCTCAGGAGACGGGGGAAGAACATCCGCCGCTAGATAGCCAGAGCACCCTGACGTCAGTTTCTCAGCACGAAGTAGAGGAGGAGGAAGAAAAGGAGCAGACTGCTGGCATGACTGAAGAGGGTACCCATGCTCAATCCTTAGCTGTTGAACGTGTATGGCCTGAAGAAGAGGAATTGGTGGAGAAGGAGGAGGAAATTGAGAGTCAGCCTATTCAGGAGTAGGAATTCTTGCGTGTTGGGACCCTGGCGCACATGGCTGACTTTATGTTAGGCTGTCTTTTCTTCCCATCTGACACCACTAGCGCCAGAGGACGGAGTTCTGTGGGCCAAACAGCGGGGGAGAGGGATGGAGCAGGCAGCTTGTCAAGGAGCAGGGGAACACTCTTCAAGGCCTTTGACAGTTTCATGGCACCCAATCAAGACTATGTCAACTGTCCCCAGTCTAGACAGAGTAGGGGGGAGGCCTTCAGAAAGATGGTGAGGGAGTACCTTGCTGACCATACCAACGTCCATCCCAATCACTCTGCTACATACAACTACTGGGTTGCAAAACTGGATACGTGGCCCGAACTGGTGCTTTACGCCTTCGAGGTGCTGGGCTGCCCTGCCGCTAGCGTGTTGTCAAAGTGGGTCTTCAGTGCAGCTGGTGCCATCATCACTGATAAGCACACCTGCCTGTCAACTGACAGCGCTGAGAGGCTGTTGTTTATAAAAAGGAAAAAAGCCTGGATTTCAACTGAATTCAACTGTCCACCTGGGGAAAGCAGCTTAAGATAAAGATTCTTGGTATCTCCTTTCCTCCTCCTCTTCCTCCTCCTTCTTCAATTCTCAGCCAACAGCCAATTCTTCTTCCGCCATGCTATGTGTGACATAATTTTTGGGAGGCTCACCTGCTACCGCTTCTACCTTGGTCACTCTGTCATCAACGCCATGCTGTGTCAAGCATAATTTTTGGGAGGCTCACCTGCTACCACTTCTACCTTAGTCACTCTGTCATCACTGCCATGCTGTGTCTGGCATAATTTTTGGGAGGCTCACCTGCTACCGCTTTTACCTTGGTGACTCAGTCATCACCGCCATGCTGTGTCTGACATAGTTTTCGGGATTCTCACCTGCTACTGCTTCTACCTTGGTCACTCTGTCATCACCGCCATGCTGTGTGTGGCATAATTTTTGGGAGGCTTACTTTCTTCCTCGCTCACTTTTATTGGTTCTCTTTGTTACATAGTTACATAGTCAATACGGTTGAAGAAAGACACATGTCCATCAAGTTCAACCAAGGAGGGGATGGATACAGGGAAGGGGGAGGGGTGATAGGTTCTATACATATGCATTTAAATTATTTTGGTCTAAGAACTTGTCTAGGCCGGTTTTGAAGCCCTCTACTGTTTCTGCTGTGACCAGATCCTGTGGTAGACTGTTCCACAGATTCACAGTTCTCATTGTAAAGAAGGCTTGTCACCTCCGGAGATTGAGATTTTTTTCTCCAGGCGGAGGCAGTGCCCCCTTGTCCTTTGAGGGTGTTTTACCTGGAATATCTTTTCCCTATATTTCTTGTAGAGGACATTTATATATTTAAATAAATTTATATCTCCTCTTAAACGTCTCTTCTCCAGACTAACAAATTTAATTCTTTTAATCTCTCCTCATAACTAAGATGCTCCATTCCCCTTATTAGTTTAGTTGCCTGTCCCTCTCCAGCTCTAGAACGCCCTTTTTATGAATCGGGTTCCAAAACTGGACAGCATACTTCAGATGAGGCCGCACCAAAGCTTTATAAAGCGGTAATATTATATCCCTGTCCCGAGAGTCCATGGCTGTTTTAATGCTGGCCTTAGAAGCAGCTGACTGACATTGTGTGCTGTTCTGTAGTCTATTATCTACAAGTACACCCAGATCCTTCTCTATCAGTGACTCTCCCAGAGTAACTCCCCCCAGGACATATGATGCATGCGGGTTATTAGTACCCAGGTGCATAACTTTACATTTATCCACTTTGAACCTCATTTGCCAAGTGGATACCCAAACACTCAGTGTGTCTAAGTCAGCTTGTAAGATCTGCACATCCTCCATAGACTGTACTTTACTACAAAGCTTGGTGTCATCTGCAAAGATAGAAACATTGCTGTTAATTCCATTCTCAATATCATTAATAAACAAGTTAAACAGAAGAGGGCCCAGAACTGACCCTTGGGGTACACCACTTATTACCTGGTACCATTCGGAGTAGGAATCATTGACCACCACTCTCTGAGTACGATTATTAAGCCAGTTTTCAATCCAGTTACACATTAAACTTTCTAAACCAATAGACTTTAACTTACCCATCAGACGTCCATGAGGAACTGTGTCAAACGCTTTAGCAAAATCCAGGTACACGATATCCACAGCTGCGCCCCCATCCAGTCTTCTACTCACCTCTTCATTGAACATATCAGGTTGGTTTGACAGCTTCTGTCCTTAGTAAACCCATGCTGGTTATCACTTATAATACTATTAGCCACTACATATTCCTGGATGTAGTCCCTTATAAGCCCCTCAAATAGTTTCCCCACAATGGACATTAAGCTTACGGGTCTATAGTTACCTGGGGAAGTTCGAGAGCCCTTTTTGAAAATCGGCATTACATTTGCCTTACGCCAGTCCCTCGGCACAATACCAGTAAGCAAAGAATCACTGAATATTTCATACAAGGGTAGAGAAATTACAGAACTGAGTTCCCTAAGCTCCATCAGGCCCTGGAGCTTTGGTTACATTGAGTTTATTTAATTTATCTTGGACCATATCTATAGTAAACCAGTTCAGTACATTACATGTGTTAGCAGCACTGGCCCCACCCACCACAGCTCCATCCACTTCTTTTGTATATACAGAACTGAAGAAGCCATTAAGTAACTCAGCTTTCTCCTGATCCGCAGTTATTAACTCCCCGTCACTATTATTTAGGGGTCCTACATGCTCTGACCTTGGTTTTTTTGCATTAATATATTTGAAGAATTTTTGGGGGTTTCTTTTGCTATCTATGGCTACCTGTCTTTCATTGTGAATTTTTGCTGCTTTTATTACATTTTTACAGGTTTTGTTGACTTCTTTGTAATGTTTAAAGGCTAAAGCTGACCCCTGTGATTTGTATTTTTGAATGCCCCTTTTTTCTCCTTTATAGCCCTTCTAACCTCGGTTGTAAGCCATGTGGGATTGGATTTTAACCGTTTATATTTGTTACCCATAGGAATATATTTGGCAGTACAGTTATTTAATGTGGATTTCCCATTTATAATCAGTATCAGTATGTGACAGCAGCCGCTCCCAGTCTATGCCCTGAAGTTCAGCCCTTAACCCAGGAAAATTGGCCCTTTTAAAATTAAGAATTTTTGCCCTCCCAACATGTTTTTCTTTTCTACACTTTAAGCTAAAAGTCACTATATTGTGGTCACTATTACCCAGGTGTTCATGGACAGTTTCATCCCCAACCAGCTCAGCGTTGTTAGAAATAACCAGATCCAACAAGTCATCACTTCTAGTTGACTCCTCCACAAACTGGTCCAGAAAATTATCCTGCAGGAGGTTAAGAAATTCCCTTCCCTTTGTGGTTTTAGCTGAACCGTAACCCCAATCTATATCTGGGTAGTTGAAGTCCCCCATTACCACTACTGTCCCCTCCTGGGCAGCCCGCTCTATTTGTCTATTCAACTGACCATCTACCTCCTCAGTAATGTTGGGGGGTCTACAGATTACACCAAGAATATTTTTTTCACTCTTTACCTCCTTCTGTAGTTCTACCCACAATGCTTCCACATCATCACAGTCATCGCCCACTATTGCATCTTTTACACTTACTTTAATATGATTTCTGACATACAGACATACTCCTCCTCCCCTTCTGCCCACCCGGTCCCTTCAGAACAACGTAAATCCCTGAATATTGACAGCCCAGTCATGTGAGAAGTCCAGTCATGTCTCAGTCACACCAACCACATCAATGGACTCCTCCAGAACCAAGGCTTCTAGCTCCCTGATCTTGCTGGCTAGACTTCTGGCATTAGTAACCATACACTTTATATTATTATTGAGTTTAACTGCTTCATTATAAGAAATGGGATTTATTACAGTGCTGTGGCTACAATCATCCCCACTGCTCATCCGCAACATATGGATCTCCCTAGCCACTGCTCTTATCCTCCCCCCACAGGACCTTTCTCCTCCCACCTCAATGTTCTGTCCCCTCTCTAACCTATCTGCCACTATATTACACACTACATTGTCCTCCCTCCACATCACTAGTTTAAAAAACCTCTCCACCCCTTCTAGGATTCTCTCCCCCAGCACAGCGGACCCCCTTCCATTAAGGTGCAAATTATCTGCGGAAAACAGTTTGTACCCCAATGAAAATTCAGCCCAGTGCTCTAAAAACCCAAACCCTTCTTCTCCATACCACGACTTGAGCCATGCATTTAACTCCCTAAGCTCCCGCTGTCTTTCCTGCGATGCGCATGGCACAGGCAGTATTCCAGATAATACAACCTTGGAGGTCCTTCTCTTCAATTTAGCACATAGTTCTCTAAAATTATTTTTAATAGACCTCCACCTACCTTGTATCCTGTCATTGGTTCCCACATGGACCACGACAGCTGGGTCATCCCCAGCCCCCCCAAGTAATTTATACACCCTTTCCACCACATGCTGAGCCCTGGCACCAGGGAGACAGCAAACCATTCTGTTAATTATTCTAAAAATTATTCTATCCGTCTTCCTGATTATAGAATCCCCTACAACCACTAACTGTCTAGGCCTACCTACAATACCTTCCCTTCCACTACTAGTTGGACTGTTCCCCTGGCTGTTAGGGAGAACAGAATCCACTAGAGCTGCCATTTCTGACACTGATGCCCTCGCATCATCACCTAACTTGGCAATTTTGCTTGGGCATATAGTAGGAGAAGTGGCCTTCCTTTTCTTGGATCCCTTACTGGTCCCTCTAACTACATTAACCCAGCTACTTACTTGGGCCTCCTGATCTATATCACCACCCACCATCTCTAACCCACTAACCTCCTGCTCAGTGAGCCGAAGTTCCCTCTCAAGGTGGCCAAGTTCCCTCAGTGTTGCAATATGCTTCTCCAGATCTCTAACTCGAGCTTCTAGATGGGCAACATGCTCACATCTGTCACAGCGGTACTCACCCTGGAACACCTGCTCCCGTTGTGCGTACATGCGGCAGACTGCGCACTGAATGAAACCTTCCTTCTCACTAGCCATCATCCTCAGTGCAAAAAAAAAAGTGAAGAAAGAGATTTAGCACTTACCAGAACTTGTAACTCCTTCTTTTAACTCCTCTTTAAACTCCACTTATTATCAACCACTTTTCAGCAACCACTGCAGTGAGCAAGCACACACAGTGAACGCTGAGCCTTGATTTAAGCACCTGAGATCAATTAACCCCACTCCCAGGTGCAGAGCAGACGAGAGGAAAAAAAAACTGTTTGGACCTGTTTAACTAAGCAGCTATGGTACTATCTATCTATGCGCTGCAGCAATGCACACCTTACAATTGCACAAAATCAACAATATATCAGTCACTTCAAACCCACAGAATCAGCAGCAACTCCTCTTTAAACTGCACTTATTATCAACCACTTTTCAGCAACCACTGCAGTGAGCAAGCACACACAGTGAACGCTGAGCCTTGATTTAAGCACCTGAGATCAATTAACCCCACTCTCAGGTGCAGAGCAGACCAGAGGCAAAAAAACAGTTTGGACCTGTTTAACTAAGCAGCTATGGTACTATTTATCTATGCGCTGCAGCAATGCACACCTTACAATTGCACAAAATCAACAATATATCAGTCACTTCAAACCCACAGAATCAGCAGCAACTCCTCTTTAACCCATAGACGCACTAGGACGTTATAGTACGTCCTGGCAGGAGGTTACTTTCCGCACCAGGACGTACTATAACTTCCCGGCTCCCGGTGCTCACTGTTTACACAAACAGTGACCGGGAGCCGAAACTAAATTGTCAGCTGATAGCTGACAGTTTAGTGTAGCTGCCTCTGGACCCCCTGAAGGGGTCCAGCACCGGCGATCACCGGCATCAGTGGATCGGTAACGATCCACTGATGCCGGTGAAACAAGTAGTAAACCCCCGGTCCCGGTCTCTGCCGAGTTCCGGGATGCGGGGGAAGCTGCTGCCGCGCCATTCCCGCCCCCCTGTGTCCCCCCGTCATGTCCGCCGATCCATGTCTCCCCCTTCGTGTCCGCTGATCCATGTCTCCCCCTCCATGTCCGCCGATCCATGTCTCCCCCTCCGTGTCCGACGATCCATGTCTCCCCCTCCGTGTCCGACGATACTTGTCACCCCCGCTGTGTCCTCCGTTCTTCCCTCCCCCGCATCCCCTAATCCTGCTGCTTAACCCCCCCCCCCCCCCGGATCCCCCCTTGTGCCGGCCATACCCAAGCTGCTCCCGATCGCCGCCGTCGCTGCTGTGCCGGAGGGTCACAGCAGATGTCTCCATGTCTCCTTCCCCTTCCTCCTCGCTGAATTGGCTCCCCGGATCCCGGAGCTCAGAGTGAGTTCTGGGTCCAGGGAGCCAGTGCTGCGGGGAGGAGGGGAAAGGAGCGATCTCTGCTGTGACCCCCCTCCTGCTGCAGCAGCATGTACCAGCGTCTGTGTAATGACGCTGGTACATGCTGCTATATACTATGATTGGCAGCTCTGATCACAGAGCTGCCAATCATAGTATCTGATTGTGGCAGAGCATGGATGCAGGCTCTGATTCCTCACTTTGTGAGGGATCAGAGCCTGCATCCATATAGTGTAAAACACACACACATATATAAAAAAAAAAATACCCCCTCCCCTGTGATCTCCCAGTAATAAGGGAGATCTTAGTTAGTGTCTGTCAGTCAGCGTCCGTTAATTAGTGTCAGTCAGCGTCCGTTAGTAAGCGTCAATGTCAGTGTCCATTAGTAAGCGTTAGTAAGCGTCAATGTCAGTGTCCATTAGTAAGCGTCAGTGTCAGAGTCCATTAGTAAGCGTCAGTGTCAGCGTCCGTTAGTAAGCGTCTGTGTCAGCGTCCGTTAGTAAGCGTCAATGTCAATCAGCGTCCGTTGGTAAGAGTCAATCAGCGCCCCTTAGTAAGGATCAGTCAGCGTCAGTAAGTGTCAGTGTCCGTCAGTACGAATCAGTCAGCATCCGGTAGTAAGCTTCAGTCAGCGTCCATCCAAAAAACTCAGTCAGTGTCCATCAGTAAGCGTCATTCACTGTCCGTCAGTCAGCGTCCATTAGCAGGTGTCAGTAAGCGTCAGTCAACGTCCATTAGCAGGTTCAGTAAGCGCCAGTTACCTTCTGTAAGTGTCAGCATCACTCAGCGTCTGTTAGTAAGAGTCAGTTAGTGTCCGTTACTGAGCATCAATCAGCGTCCGTTAGTAATCGTCAGTCAGCATCCGTTAGTCAGTCAGCATCTGTAAGTAAGCGTCAGTCAGTGTCCATTAGTAAGAGTGAGTAAGCTTCAGTCAGTGTCCGTTAGTGTCAGTAAACGTCTGTGCACACACAGACATAGGTGCTCCTTCTCTTCTGAGCCCTGTTGCGCGCCCTTACAATACTTCACGTCCACTAATGGGGTATTTCTGTGCTCAGGAGAAATTGCTTTACAAATATCGGTGGGCTTTTTCTCCTCCAAGCTTTTTGAAATTTGAAAAATTAGGGGTTTCACCAATGTATAAGTATGAAAAATGTGATTTTTCATTTTCACTGCTCACTTTTGCAAAAACTGTAAAAAACCTGTAGGGTACCAAATGCCCACTGTACCCCTTGTTACATTCCTTAAAGGGTGTAGTTTTCAAAATGGCGTCACTTGTGGGGGGTTTCCACTGTGTCGGCACTAGGGAGGGGGCTCTGTAACTGTAAAATGGTCTCCTACATTTATTCCAGCCAAATCCACACTCCAAAATTTAAAGTGTGCTCCTTCTCTTCTGAGCCATGTTGTGCGCCCGCACAACACTTTATGTCCACAAATGGGGTATTTGTAAAAACTGCAGATTGAGAGGAATAAATGTTTTATTGCATTTCACTTTTTATAGCTGTGCGGTATGAAAGAAATAGGATTGAATTGGAATATCTGCCAAGAAAATGGAAATTTTTACTTTTCACACTTACTTTGCAGTTATTCCTGTGAAATGCCTAAAGGGTTTAAAACTTTTTTAAATGTCAATTTGAATACTTTAAAGGGTGAAGAGTTCAAAATGGGGTGAATTATGGGGGTTTCTACTATCCAGGCCTTTAGAATATTCTCCAAAACTGAACTGGTCCCTAAAGAAATTCAGAGTTTAAAATTTCACAAAAATGTAAAAAATTGCTACTAAACAATAACAGCCTCTAAAATCCTAAAAAAGTTAAAGCATGTTCACCAAATGCTGCCAACATAAAGTAGACATGTTATAGATATGAATTAATCAATAATTTATGTGGTAGAACTATCTTCCTTATTGGCAGAGACTTTCAAATTTAGAGAAATGCAATTTTTTTTAAATTTTCACATCATTTTGGAGTTTTTCACAAAAAAAGTTAAAAGGTATCGGCCCAAATGTACCACTAACATAAAGTGGAACATGTCACGAAAAAACGATCTTGGAACCACAAGGATCGGTAAAAGCATTCCAGAGTTATCAATACATAAATTTAAACATGTCATATTTGAAAAAATTGGCTGTGTCATAAACACCAAAACTGGCTGTGTCCCCTAAGGGTTAAACTCCACTTATTATCAACCACTTTTCAGCAACCACTGCAGTGAGCAAGCACACACAGTGAACGCTGAGCCTTGATTTAAGCACCTGAGATCAATTAACCCCACTCCCAGGTGCAGAGCAGACCAGAGGAAAAAAAAACAGTTTGGACCTGTTTAACTAAGCAGCTATGGTACTATCTATCTATGCGCTGCAGCAATGCACACCTTACAATTGCACAAAATCAACAATATATCAGTCACTTCAAACCCACCGAATCAGCAGCAACTCCTCTTTAAACTCCACTTATTATCAACCACTTTTCAGCAACCACTGCAGTGAGCAAGCACACACAGTGAGCGCTGAGCCTTGATTTAAGCACCTGAGATCAATTAACCCCACTCCCACGTGCAGAGCAGACCAGAGGAAAAAAAAAAACAGTTTGGACCTGTTTAACTAAGCAGCTATGGTACTATCTATCTATGCGCTGCAGCAATGCACACCTTACAATTGCACAAAATCAACAATATATCAGTCACTTCAAACCCACAGAATCAGCAGCAACTCCTCTTTAAACTGCACTTATTATCAACCACTTTTCAGCAACCACTGCAGTGAGCAAGCACACACAGTGAACGCTGAGCCTTGATTTAAGCACCTGAGATCAATTAACCCCACTCCCAGGTGCAGAGCAGACTAGAGGGAAAAAAAACAGTTTGGACCTGTTTAACTAAGCAGCTATGGTACTATCTATCTATGCTCTGCAGCAATGCACACCTTACAATTGCACAAAATCAACAATATATCAGTCACTTCAAACCCACAGAATCAGCAGCAACTCCTCTTTAAACTGCACTTATTATCAACCACTTGTCAGCAACCACTGCAGGCCATGCTGTGTCTGGCCTAATTTTTGGGAGGCTCACTTGCTACCTCACTCACTTTTAATGGTTATCTGTGTCCTCACTGCTATGCTCTGTCTAGCATAATTTTTGGGAGGCTAACTTGCTACCTTACTCACTATTATTGGTTCTCTATGTCCTCACTGCCATGCTGTGTCAGACAGTTTTTTGGTGGTTCATATGCTACCTCTGTTTTGATGGTTCTCTGTGTTCTCACCGCCATGCTGTCTCAGGCTAAATTTTGGGGTGGTTCATATGCTACCTCTGTTTTAATGGTTCACTGTGTTCTCACCGCCATGCTGTCTCAGGCTAAATTTTTGGTTGCTTCATATGCTACCTCTGTTTTAATGGTTCCCTGTGTTCTCACTGCCATGCTGTGACAAGCTACGTTTTTGGGTGGTTCATATGCCTACCTTTCTTTTAACCAGGCTGTTGCCCATAATTTGGCATATTGGTGCGATTAGGCAGCCTCAGAGGCATCCATGAATGTTGCCCCTGCTGTTCCCTGTCCATTTCCATTATATTCTACGGTTGACAGGTTTTCACACGACCTTCCCTCTACCGATCTTGGGTCCCCTGCAAAAATGCTCGAGTTTCCCATTGACTTCAATGGGGTTTGTTACTTGAAACGAGCACTCGAGTATCGGGAAATATTCATCTCGCGTAACGAGGAACCCTAGCATTTTAGTACTCGCTCATCACTAGGACCAACCAAAGGAGTCATATAGACCTATCTCACTCTCAAATACTTACAAAATACTAGCAAAGGTCATGGCAGTTAGAATTCAGCAATATGTTGTAAATTTATTAAGAACAGATCAAAATGACTTCATACGGGGTTGATCAATCTTAATAAATATTGAACAGGTTTTTGGCATGGTGGTCCCTGCTCCATATTGTCTAGGTGTGGTTAAGGCATTTGTCAGGGTGGAGTGGAGATTTCTATGTGAGGTATTGAAAGGCATTAACATCAGCAATTCACTAATTGGCTGTGAATTTGTAAATAATGGAAATAAATAGATATGTTCAATTTAAAAAAAAATCAACCTAGTTCACCTACAAAGGTGGAGTCAGGACCTCTTTAGAGGAGTCAGAGCTGTTTTAATGGCACAAAGAGACTCTTTATTTTATTACAATAATAATAATATAACTTGATAGTAGTGATAAGCGAAGTGAATCTGGTGAAGCAGATTTGCTTTCAACCAAGCTGTCAATTTGCTTCGTTCTGTGAATCGAATTTGCACAAAACCTGGCAGCAGCACATGTTAACTGGAGCGTCACTGGGCGAGAGAAATGGATTAACCAAAATCCCTAGCGCCCGTCCAATCAGCTGCAGTCCCCTCTGTGATGTCAGCAACTCCCCCTCTATACAAGGTCATTCCTTTACTGGAAACCATCCTGTGCGTGTAGTGGAGGTAGAAGAAGAGCAGGGATAGAATACTAGAGTCATATATAGGAACAGAGAGAAGAGGAAAGGATAAGATAGGAGGGCTGAGTGTGGGTGATTTTTTGTTGGAGCTGTCAACCAAGTGATTTTCTAATATAAGCCAATTTTGAATATCTTAGGCGGCATATTAGTAATACCTCTACTAAACACTCCTACCATTGCTTATCTCATTAGAAACTGGCTTAACAGAAATGCCAATCTTCATTTAGCTTGCCTTGAAGAGTGAACATAAAAATAAAATCTTCTTGGCAGAGCATTATTGCCTTTCATTCAATCAGCTTTAGAAAAATAGTCCAAACAGGATTTCAATCCTACAAAGAGACATAAATCTGGGTATAATGTCCTGGCCATTAGTTGTCCCGCCATCTTCTTTAACCGGGGAGCAGGTCTCTTTCACTGTCTTTCTTTTTCTTAAATTGGTCTTACCTCTCAGCCATATCCGTCCTGTAAATCTAGGTTTGCCCATTCCAAAATTGTTATCAGTTCTCCAGCCTCTCAAGTCTTTCCTAGACACCAACATTACAGATTCACCTGACCGGCCAGTGTATAGTGCGTTATCATAAAAATTGAGCAACACTTCTGCCGGAGAGTCATTTTAAGAAAAAAAAATTTTTATAAAAAAAAAAAAAATTGAACAAGAAATTTAAAATAAAAAATTTGGTTAAAATATTTTATTAAAAATTGAATTTAAATTTTTTTTTTAAAAAATGAAGTGTATTAAAAATAGAATATTAGGGTAGAGCTCGGGGGAATGCTAAGCTTGACAGAAGCTCTGTTACTGATGGTCTTTCAAAGCTGACTTGCGGCCAAGACATGACAGGAGACAGGGCTGAGGAAATGTCCTGCCCTTGCCACAAATTGGTGTTGGTACTGCTTCTTGAGGACCATTCTGATGATTGCTGGTTCTGAGATAGACTTCTACGCAATATTATATTGGTATATATCTTGATAGTAGAGATGAGCGAAGTGAATCTGGCAAAGCAGACTCGCTGTGAATAGCGCTGTGTCAGTTCACTTCGTTCTGCAAAGCGAATTCACTCAGATTCGTTAAGGAAATTCGCACAAAACATGGCAGCAGCACATGCCAACTGTCTGGAGCGTCACTGGACAAGAGAAAGGGATTAACCATAATCCCTAGTGCCCTTCCAATCAGCTGCAGGCCCCTCTGTGATGTCAGCATCTCCCCCCTATACAAGGTCATTCTTTTACTGCAGGCCAGTCTGTGCGTGCAGTGGAGGTGGAAGCAGACAGATAGAGCAGAGCAGGGTTACTCGGGTTACTAGGAAGAAGCAGTGTGTGTATTGCAGCATAGAGCAGTGTTGTAGCCCTACCTAATAATTAGGGATGAGCGAACCGTACCGTATCGAACCAGATTCGTTGCAAACTTTGCAAAAAGTTCGGTTCGTCAGAAAGTTTGTAACAAATCTCGTTAAAATAACAATAACAAACTAGATTTGCATTTCCAGGAAAATACATAGTACTTGAAAAGAGCGCCCTTTTAACAGTGACTTCCCTTTAAGAGAAACTTTAACCCTTGATACCCTCCCTTTAAGAGCGATTTTGGTAAAGTCCCTTTAAGAGCAACTTTGGTAAACTCCCTTAAAGAGCGACTTAGGTGACAACGCTTTGAGTAACCTATATACTGTCCCTTTAACACCAGCTTAAGTACTGTCCCTTTAAAAAAGACTTAGATACCATCCTTTGAAAACCAGCTTTAGTACTGACCCTTTAAGAGCTACTTGGGTACCGTCCCTTTAAGAACGGCTTGGGTACCGTCCCTTTAAGAGCCACTTAGGTACTATCCCTTAAAGAGCAACTTGGTTACCGTTCCCTTCAGAGCGACTTGGGTTCCGTCCCTTTAAAAGCGACTTGGGTACAACCCCTTTAAGAGCGACTTGGGTACCACCCCTTTAAGAGCGACTTGGGTACCACCCTTTTAAGAGCGACCTGGGTACTGTCCCTTTAAGAACAACTTATGTAAAGCCCCTTTAAGAGCGGGTTGGGTACTCTCCCTGTAAAAGCGAGTTGGATACCGTCCCTTTAAGAGCAACTTATATAATGCAACTTTAAGAGCGACTTGGGTACCATCCCTTTAAGAGCGATTTGGGTACCGTCCCTTTAAGAGCGACTTGGGTACAACCCCTTTAAGAGCGACTTGGGTACCACCCTTTTAAGAGCGACCTGGGTACTGTCCCTTTAAGAACGACTTATGTAAAGCCCCTTTAAGAGCGGGTTGGGTACTCTCCCTGTAAAAGCGAGTTGGATACCGTCCCTTTAAGAGCAACTTATATAATGCAACTTTAAGAGCGACTTGGGTACCATCCCTTTAAGAGCGATTTGGGTACCGTCCCTTTAAGAGCGACTTGTTACTGTCCCTTTAAGACCGGCTTGGGTACTGTCCCTTTAAGAGCAGCTAGGGTATCGTCCCTTTAAGAACGGCTTGGGTACTGTCCCTTTAAGAGCGACTTGGGTACCATCCCTTTATGCGCGACTTGGGTACCGTCCCTTTAAGAGCGACTTGGGTACCGTCCCTTTAGAAGCGACTTGGGTACCGTTCCTTTAAGAGCGACTTGGGTACCCTCTCTTTAAGAGCTACTTGGGTACCCTCCCTTTAAGAGCGGCTTGGGTACTGTCCCTTTAAGAGCGAGCTTGGGTACTGTCTCTTTAAGAGCGGTTACAGTGCCGTCCCTTTAAGAGCGGCTAGGGTATCGTCCCTTTAAGAGAGGCTTGGGTACCGTCACTTTAAGATCGGCTAGGGTACCGTCCCTTTAAGAATGACTTATGTAATGCCCCTTTAAAAGCGACTTGGGTACCGTCACTTTTAGAGCGACTTGGGTACTGTCCCTTTAAGAGCGACTTATATAATGCCCCTTTAAGAGTGACGTGGGTACCGTCCCTTTAAGAGCGACTTGGGTATCGTCAATTTAAGAGCGACTTATGTAGCGCCCCTTTAAGAGCGTGTTGGGTACCCTCCCTTTAAGAGCGAGTTGGGTACCGTCCTTTTAAGAGCATTTTATGTAATGCATCTTTAAGAGCGACTTGGGTACCATCCCTTTAAGAGTGACTTGGGTACCGTCCCTTTAAGAGCGGTTTGATTACCGTCCCTTTAAGATCGGCTTGGGTACCGTCTCTTTAAGAGCGGTTAGGGTTCCATCCCTTTAAGAGCGGCTAGGGTACCGTCCCTTTAAGAGCGGCTTGGGTACCATCCCTTTAAGAGTGGCTTGGGTACTGTCCCTTTAAGAGTGGCTTGGGTACCGTCCCTGCTACATGGCTGCCTTAGCTCTGCTATTTTACTGACTGAACTCTGCTACTTATAAAGTTAAAGATCATTGCTCGGTTACCATGACAATCTTACTCATGTCAGTGAGACAAAATCGTTACGGACCTTCCATCTTCTACATCTTCTATTGGCCAATATAACATGTAACTGTGTGAATGTTGTGATACATTGCCTGACAAGACCTTGGAATTTCTTTTGGCTGCTATATTTCAGCTATTTGCATATGTGCTGTGATTGGCTGTTAGTGTTTAGAGTGTGGCCATTATTTCCAATGGGCCATTATTTTCTATGGGAAATTAGGGGTCTTTAAACGTTAATTTCTTAAAAGCGACAAATCCGATCGAAACGAAAAATAGATAGCACATCTCACACTGCCGAGGCCTTCGAAACACAGTCCGAACGGAGTCTGTGCACAAAGTGGTTCGGGCTGTATTAAACGCTGAAAAATAGCTGGAAGAAGAAACGGATGAAGAAGAAGAAGAATACGGATTACAATATAGTGCTTTTTCAAGCACTATAATAAAATCACAGAATAGACCAGGGTGCAAGGGATTATTACTCCTATAATCCCTTGTATCCTGGTTTTCTGTGAATATCAAGATGTGTGACGTCACCCATGTTAGGGTGACACCTTAAGTTAGTCTCCTCAGATACACTTGGGTGTTGCCTAATCAAAAATATAATGTGACAGCTGTCTGTGAGTATCAACCAAGACACATGAAAGCAACTTCAGTGTTCAAGCTGATCTACTTTATTAACCCCTTAACGACAAAGGGCGTATATTTACGCCCTATTGCCGGTAAGGGCGTTCAGAGCGGGGCCGCGCGGCAACCCCGCTCTGAACCGCGGCGTTTCCGGGTGCTGCTTGTAGCCCGGGACTGCAGGTATTAGCGGGCATGGTCCAATCGCCGTGCCCGCTAATACAGTAATCAGATGCAGCTGTCAAATATGACAGCTGCATCCGATTACTGGATTCAGCTTATCCCTGGTGTCTAGTGGCGGAGATTGCTCCCCCGGGGCGTTATCCCGGAGGAGCGATCTCCTTGTCTGAAGTCGGCCGGGGACCGCTCCAAGATGGCGCGGTCCCCGACTCGGCACTCGTTTACTTCCGGCTGCATCAGTGCCTATCTCATGGATCTCTGCAGCAGGGAGGATTCTAGTATAAGTGTAAAAGTAAAAAAAAAAAGTGTTGTTGTCAATAAAAAGCCCCCTCCCCTAATAAAAGTCAGAATCACCCCCCTTTTCCCAGGTAATAAATAAAAGTAAATAAATAAATAAACAAACATGTTTGCTATTGCGGTGTGCGTAATCGCCCGAACTATTAAATAATCACATTCCTGATCTCGCACGGTAAACGGCGTCAGCGTAAAAAAATCCCAAAGTGCAAAATTGCGCATTTTTGGTTGCATCAAATCCAGAAAAAATGTAATAAAAAGCGATCAAAAAGTCGTATATGCAAAACCAAGGTACCGATAGAAAGTAAACATCATGGCGCAGAAAATGACACCTCAAACAGCCCCATAGACCAAAGGATAAAAGCGATATAAGCCTGCGAATGGAGTGGTTTTAAGTGACATTTATTTGTTGACAATGGTTTGAATTTTTTATAGGCCATCAGATACAATATAAGTTATACATGTTACATATCGTTGTAATCGTAACGACTTGAGGAACATGCATAACAAGTCAATTTTACCCCAGGGCGCATGGCGTAAAAACACATTTCCCCCAAATAAACAAAATGCGTTTTTTTTTTCAATTTCACCACACATTTATTTTATTTTCTGATTTTGCAGTGTACTTTATGCAAAAATTCTGCCTGTCATTGCAAAGTACAATTAGTGACGCAAAAAATAAGGGCTCATGTGGGTTTCTAGGTGGAAAAATGCAAGTGCTATGGCCTTTTAAGTCAAGAAGGAAAAAACGAAAACGCAAAAATCGAAATTGGCTCTGTCTTTAAGGGGTTAAGTCAATATCTCAGTTTATATCTTTACAATAAAGCTTCAAAAAAATAATAGGAAAACCCTGTTTAGCCGCAACAAAAAAAACAGTAAAAAAAAAAGTCCCATAACTGTCCCAGAAAAAAAAGTCCCATCAGCTGTCCCATCACTGCACAGTTGTGTAGAAAAATGTTGGCGACTCATTGGGATTCTTGGTGTCCAAAACCGTGCACCCAAGTGCTGATGTCTGGTCCTTTAATTATGGGCAAGGCCAGTACATGTCTGTTACTGCCCATTGGGTCAACATCCTCCCAGAAGAGCATCAGAAAGTTGGCCCATTCTTGCCACTGTCACCTTCCCGGTGCTTTAGGGGGCCAGTTCTGCACAAGTTCTGCCTCCACCACCTTGCAACCATCCGCCGCTTTGACTGCAGTCCAACCGGCCTGGTGTCTTACCAACGATGTCAGGCCCGGCACTCTCAGGCTGTCCTCCATTTGGTGAGCCTGGGATAACGGAGCCAAGGTGGGCAGGAGCTCCTCCGTACCATCAGGGAGGAGACATGTGAATGGCTGACCCAACATCAACTAACTGTGGGAAGTGTTGTAGCCGACAATGGGAGGAACATTGTCTCTGCAGTGCAGCAGGGAGGGCTGAGTTATACACCTTGTATAGCATATGTGATAAACCTCATAGTGCAGAGGTTTCTTCAAATATTTCCTGCCAATTGTTGATCCCTTTTGAGAACACGACTCTGTGAGCAGGCATGACTATGGGATCAACAACATCATCCCACTCATCCGTGTTCTTGAAAATGCGCTGAACAACATCATCAGCGAGGATTCCAAGGCTAAACATCCTCCTCCTCCGTCAATTGTCTGTTTTCAACCATACTGGCCTGGGTGCAATCAGGTACTCCCTCCTCCTCAAATAGTCTGTTCTGAACCATACTGGGCCTGGGTGCAATCAAGTGGTGCGACCTCCTCCAATAGTCTCTTCTCAACCATACTGGCCTGGCTGCAATCAAGTGGTGCCGCCTCCTCCAATAGTCTCTTCTCAACCATACTAGCCTGGGTGCAATCAAGTGCTGCTGCCTCCTACTCCTCCGTCAATTGTCTTTTCTCAACCATACTGGGTCCAATACAGTACTATTACTGCTGCTGGTTCCACTGTCAAATGTCTGTTTTCCACCCTACTGCATCCAAGGAACTTTTTGTCCTATGTCCCGTGTAATCACTTACACCTTGGCTAATTTTTTTTTCACTATTTTTGCACTTTGATTTTTTCCACTGTTTTCATTGTAATAGTATCTGTAACTAAACAAAACTTTACCCTATCAGACTCCCACTATTGTAGCTGCAATTATTCAGCCGTTTTAGCAAGGTTCATTTTAGGTTCGGTTCGTCGGTTCGTCGGTTCATCGATCGAACCGAACCGAACTTTTCAAAAGTCCCGTGTAATCACACCTTACACCTTGGCTAATTTTTTTGCACTATTTTTGCACTTAGATTTTTTTCACTTTTTTCATTGTAATAGCAACTGCAACTAAACGAAACTATGCCCTATCAGACTCCCAGTATTGTAGCTGCAATTATTCAGCCGCAAGGTTTGTTTTAGGTTCAGTTTGGTTCGATTCTATCCAGCGAACTTTCGTGAAGTTCGGATTTGTACGAACTTTTCAAAAGTTCGCTCATGCCTACTAATGTTCTACTGAATACAAAATCATGATTCATTGACTCACAGGTGACATCTTCTTTGATCTGAGGTATTGCTTTCCTTTTTTCTCTCCATCCGGCTCCGTCCTCCATGATTTCTTCCAGCTACAATTCTCCTCATCTCTACAGAACCTGCCAGACAAACATTTTAGGCCCCACAATTTTCCTTCAACTTCCTCCTCTTTTTCCCTTGGATAGGGTCCCATACAGTAGGAATTGTGCTGTTTGGTCTCATGCGCAGTAAAGTAAGTAGGTATGTGGGTTGCCTCCTGTATGTAGGATCTACTGCTGTACCCCCATATAGTAATAATGTGACCTGCTGTCCCCCCATAGTAAAAATGCCCCTACTGCTGTGCTCCCTATATAGTAATAATGTGCCTGCTTTACTCACCATAGTTATAACATTCCCCCTCTGCCTGCAAAAGAACTGCCCCCACACACACACTACCCCCACTTGACAACCCCCACACACACTATCCCACCTGCCCCCCCTACACACCCTATCCCACCAGACCCCTACACACACACATACACACTATCCGCCTGCTGCCATTCCCGCATGCCCCAGGTTAATATACTTACTGGCGATCTGAGCTTGGTGCCGGCAATTGAACATCCCCCGGGTGGAATCATTGAAACACTTGTAAGGGCAGGAAAGAGGCGCCGCTGCGTCCGTCCGTCCAATGAATAAAGTGTCGGATGACGTCACTGGAGCAGAGTGACCCCAGCGGTACATTGAGCCGGCAACACACGTTGTGGGTAGGGCTAGGAATCACTTTTGGAGGCTGTGGCTGCTGTTTCGCACGGAACACGGATCTTGAATGCCTGTAACCCCGCCCCGTCCGGGCAGCATCTCTGATGTGATGCTGAAAGTGAGGAAACTGTATGCATATGTGCCCTTTTATTATATGCATACAGTTCCTCTGCTCCCAGCATCATATCAGAGATGCTGCCCGGACGGGGTGGGGGGAGTCTGTTACAGGCATTCCACGTCCGTTTTCCGCATGTGTGAATGTGGCCTAATTTTACATGTTTCCACATTGGAAATAATGTGGCCTAATTTTACATGTTTCCCCTATTGGAAATAATGTTCATTCTTTTTCTTCATGCTTTTTAGTATATCCCTGTTTTGTATATTTATGATGTGCTACAGGGCATCTGTTCATTAACCCTGGTCAAGGATCTGTCTACTGGCCCTGCATTTTGAACTATATGTGCTGCACATATCTTCTGCATAGATAGGAGAAAGATTTACAAAAAAAAAAGATAAAAGAGGAGATAGAAGACAGACAGACAGATAGATAGATAGATAGATAGATAGATGGATAGTTAGTAGTGATGAGTAGGGATGAGCGAACCGGCTAAGGTTCGGGTTCGTATGAACCTGAACTATCGGCTTTTGATTCCCGCTGTCTGCCTGCTCCGTGGAGAGGGTGGATACAACCTTGAGGACGGCCTGGTCCTCTGAAGCTGAAGCCGATAGTTCAGGTTCATACGAACCCGAACCTCAGCCGGTTCGCTCATCCCTAGTGATGAGCGAGTACTAAAATGCTTGGGTGCTCGTTACTTGAGACGAATATTTCACAAGCAGAATGCAAGGATGCCTCTGAGGCTGCCTAATCGCAGCATTACACCAAATTATGGGCAACAGCCTGGTTATAACAGAGGTAGGCATATGAACCACCCAAAAACTCAGCCTGACACAGCATGGCGGTGAGAATACAGTGAACCATTAAAACAGAGTTAGCATATGAAGAACCCCAAAATTTAGCCGGACACAGCATGGCGGTGAGAACTCAGTGAACCATTAAAACAGAGGTAGAATATGAACCACCAAAAAATTTAGCCTGACACAGCATGGAAGTGAGGACACAGTGAACCATTAAAAGTGAGTGAGGTAGCAAGTGAGCCTCCCAAAAATTATGCTAGGCACAGCATGGCAGTGAGGACACAGAGAACCATTAAAAGTGAGTGAGGTAGCAAGTGAGACTCTTAAAAATTGTGCCAGACACAGCATGGCGATGATGACAGAGTGACCAAGGTAGAAGCGGTAGCAGGTGAGCCTCCCAAAAATTATGTCAGACACAGCATGGCGGTGATGACAGAGCGACCAAGGTAGAAGCAGTAGCAGGTGAGCGTCCCAAAATTTATGCCAGACGTAGCATGGCGGTGATGACAGAGTGACCAAGGTAGAAGCGGTAACAGGTGAGCCTCCCAAAAATTATCCCAGACACAGCATGGTGGTGATGACAGAGTCACCAAGGTAGAAGCGGTAGCAGGTGAAGGAGGAAGAGGAGGAGGAGAGAATATACCAAGAATCCTTATGTTGAGTTGCTTTCCCCGGGTGGACAGTTGAATTCAGGTGAAATCCAGGCTTTGTTCATTTTTATAAATGTCAGCCTGTCAGCGCTATCAGTTGACAGGCAGGTTTATCAGTGATGATGCCAACAGCTGCACTGAATACTCCCTCTGACAACACGCTCGTGGCAGGGCAGCCCAACACCTCCAAGACGTTAAGCGCCAGTATGGGCTACGCATCCAGCTTTGCAACCCAGTAGTTGTATGTAGCAGAGTGATCGGGAAACATGTTGGTATGGTCAGCAAGGTACTCCCTCATCATCTTTCTGAAGGCCTCCCCCCTACACTGTCTAGACTGGGGACTGTTGACATAGTCTTGCTGGGGTGCCATGAAACTGTCAAAGGCTTTGGAGAGTGTTTCCCTGCCCCTTGACAAGCTGCCTGCTCCACCCCTCCTCTCCTCCGCTTTTTGGCCAACAGAACTAGTGGTGTCAGATGGGAAGTGAATTTTCAGCTTCTGCACCAGGGCCTGTTGATATTGATTCAATCTCATACTGCGTTCCTCGGCAGGAATGAAAGTGGAAAAGTTCTATTTGTATCAAGGGTCCAGGAGGGTGAACACCCAGTAATCGGTGTTGTGAAAAAAAATTTAACCCAAGGGTCACGGGAAAGACAGCCTAACATAACGTCAGCCATGTTTGCCAGGATCCCAACACACAAGAATTCCTTCTCCTCAATAGGTTGACTCTTATTTTCCTCCTTCTCCACCAATTCCTCCTGTTCAGGCTATACACGCTCAACAGCTAAGGATTGAGCATGGGTACCCTCTTCAGTCGCAGCAGCAGTCTGCTCCTCTTCCTCCTCTTCTTCCTCCTCCTCCTCTACTTCATGCTGAGAATCAGACATGAGGGTGGTCTAACTATCTAGCGGCGGATGTTCTTTCCCTGTCTCCTGAGACGAAGATAAAAAAAAGTCCCAGAATTTAGGCTGAGCAGGGAGGTTTGAAGCAGACACAGCAGCGGGATGGTGAGGCTGATGATAGCGGCATCGCTGCTGACCATCTGTGTTGACTCCATAAAGGGGCCCAGTACCTGACAGATAGCAGACATCCACGTCAACTCCTCATTTTAGATTTGAGGAAGTTGACTGACCTGACCACCGCTTCTTACCGAGGTTGACATCTGGCATTCCACAATGGCTCTGCGTTGCTTGTAAACTCTGGCCACCATCTGGAAGGTGGAATTCCATCTCATGGGCACGTTGCACAGCAGTCTGTGAGCTGGCAGTTGCAAGCGCCTTTGGTCTGCTGAAGGGACAGTTGAACGTTTGGACACCTTGCTGGAGGGTGTGGAGCATAGTAGAGGTGAAGGGGTGCGTGTAGGCCGGGAGCCGCTTATGCCTGGGGCCTGGGCGGGGGGACTGACAGAGCCAGCATGTGACACAGCGGAAGGAGCAGGGGTGCGACTTGCACTCACTGAATGGCCATGGTTCCACTGAGTGGGGTGTTTAGCACTCATATGCCTGTGCATGCTGGTAGTGGTTAGGCCGGTAGTGGTGGCTCCCCTACTGATCCTGGCATGGCACACGTTGCACACTACAGTCCGTCAGTCATTCTTTAAAGAACCTCCAGACTTGGGAACATCTTGGCCTGACCATGGGAGTTTGAAACAGTTGCTGATCTACTCGCTCTGCCCCTGCTTCTCCCTCTGCCCACCCCTCTTCCTCTTCTAACCGGTCCTGCAGGTGAACTTGCCTCCCCCTCAGAAGCACTGTCTTCACCAGGCTTATCCACCCAGCTTGGGTCAGTCACCTCGTCCTTATCCACCACAGCTCTTCCTCCAATTTCTCACTCTGCTCCCCACTTTGAGTTACATCCTTTACAACAACCTCACTGTCTGACAACCGGGTCTCATCATCATCATCAGACATCTCTTCCAACCCCGCTTGCAAGTCCCCACTCTCACCACCCACTGACTGCGTGAGCTACATAGTTTAGGCATCGGGACAGGTCAACTGTTCCGATTGCTCAGACTCAGCAAAGGGTCCAGAAAAGAGTTCCTGGGAGCATCGTGGTGTTGGTGGAACATTTTGAGTGTTTATTTTTTTTTAAATATACTGTTATTATAGACAGTTTGGTAAAAAACCTTTCAATTATACTCATATAGCTTATGACTGGAAAATTACAATGACTGCAATTCATATAGGTAATTTTGGAAAAAATTAGAGAATATTATTTGCATAATAATTTGAAAAATACTGTAGACACCAATGTTACAGATTCACCTGAGCGACCACCGTGTACTGCGTTATCACAGAAATTGAGCAACACTTCTGCCAAAGACTCATTTTAAGAAAAAAAAACTATAGAACAGAAAAAAAATTGTGTAAGAAAATTAAATTAATTTTTTTTATTTAAAAAATTTAATTAAAAAATAATGTTTTTAAAAATTGTTTGAAAAATTTAAGTAATTAAAAAAATATTTTTTTTTTCTTAAGGATAGAGCTGCTGAGACACTGGGGGAATGCTCGGCTTGACAGAAGCTCTGTTACTGATGGTCTTTTAAAGCTGACTTGCGGCCAAGACATGACAGGAGACAGAGCATGTACTGCGTTATCACAGTAATTGAGCAACACTTCTGCAGGAGACTCATTTAAAGAAGAAAAATAGAATGAAAAAAAAATTGTGTAAGAAATTTTAATAAAAAATGTTAATTTTAAAAATTGAATTAAAAATGTTATTTTAAATTTGTTTAAAAAATTGAATAAAAAAATTGTAAAATAAATTGTAAAAAAATTTAATATTTTTTCTTAGGGATAGAGCTCCTAAGACTCCAGTCCTTCCTAGACACCAATGTTACAGATTCACCTGAGCGACCAGCTTATACTGAGTTATTATAGGAATTGAGCAACACTTCTGCTGGAGACTCATTTTAAGAAAAAAATAGAATTAAAAAATAAAATTGTGAAAGAAATTTAAAATTTTAATTTCAAAATTTAAATTCAAAATTTTAATTTCAAAAATTGAATTCAAAATTTAATTTCATTTTTAAAAAAAAAAAAAATTAAGATTGTTTTTTTTTTAAATTGCCCATTCCAAAATTGTTATCAGTTCTCCAGCATCTTTGCAGTCCTTAAACACCATTGTTAGATTCACATAAGCAATCAGCATGTACTGCGTTATCACAGTAATTGAGCAACACTTCTGCAGGAGACTCATTTAAAGAAGAAAAATAGAATGAAAAAAAATTGTGTAAGAAATTTTAATTAAAAAAAAAATATTTTAAAAATTGAATTAAAAATGTAATTTCAAAATTTGTTTAAAAAATTTAATTAAAAAATGAGAAAAAAATAAAAAAAATTTTAAAATTTTTTTTTCTTAGGGATAGAGCTCCTGAGACTCCAGTCCTTCCTAGACACCAATTTTATAGATTCACCTGAGCGACCAGCATGTACTGCGTTATTATAAGAATTGAGCAACACTTCTGGTGGAGACTCATTTTAAGAAAAAATAGAATTAAAAATAAAATTGTGAAAGAAATTTTAAATTTTAATTTCGAAATTTAAATTCAATTTTTTTCCAAACATTGAATTCAAAATTTAATTTCAATTTTTTAAAAAAGAATTGAAATTTTTTTTTTTTAAATTGCCCATTACAAAATTGTTATCAGTTCTCCAGCATCTCTGCAGTCCTTCCTAAACACATTGTTACAGATTCACCTAAGCAATCAGCATGTACTGCGTTATCATATGAATTGAGCAACACTTCTGCTTAAGACTCAAGAAAAAAGTATAATGAAAAAAAAATTGTGTAAGAAATTTAAATTAAAAATTTTAATTTCAAATTTCCAATTCAAAATTTTAATTTCAAATTTTGAATTCATAATTATAATTTAAAAAATGAATTTAAATTTTTAATTAAAAAATATAATGAAAAATTTATATAATTTTTTTATTTATTTATTTCACTTTAAATTCAAAATTTTTACATCAACATTTAAATTTAAAATTTAAATTTCAAAATTTTTATTCAAAATTTGAATTTCAAAATTTAAATTTAAAATTTTAATTTTAAAATTTAAACTTAAAATTATAATTTTAGAAATTAATAATTTAAAAAATATATTTGAATTCAAAATTATAATTTAAAAAAAATTATTAAAATTTTAATTACAAATATTTGAAAAATTTAAGTTATTTTTTTAAAATTGTAAAAAATAATAATATTTGTTTTCTTAATGATAGAGCTCCTGAGACTGGTTACTTCTAGACACCAATGTTAGATTCACCTGAGCGATCAGCGTGTACTGCATTATCACAGGAGTTGAGCAACACTTCTAGTGGAGACTCATTTTAAGAAAAAAATAGATGGAAAAAAATTGTGTAAAAATTTAAACATTTTAATTTCAAAAATTTAATTAAAAATATAATTTAAAAAATTGTTTGAAAAAAATAAGTTAACATTTTTTTTTTAAATAAATAGAATTTTTTTTTTTAAGGATAGAGCTGCTGAGACTCTAGGGTGAATGCTAGGCTTGACAGAAGCTCTGCTACTGATGGTCTTTTAAAGCTGACTTGCGGCCAAGACATGACAGGAGACAGTGCTGAGGAAATGTCCTGCCCTTGCCACGAATTTGGTGTTGGTACTGCTTCGTGAGGACCCTTCTGATGATTGCTAGCTCCGAGATAGATTACTACGCAATATTACATTGGTATATATCTTGATAGTAGAGATGAGCGAAGTGAATCTGGCAAAGCAAACTTGCTGTGAATAGCATTGTCAGTTCACTTCTTTCTGCAAAGTAATTTCACTCAGATTCGTCAAGGTAATTCGCACACAACAAAGCAGCAGCACATGCTTACTGTCTGGAGCCTCACTGGGCAGGAGAAAGAGATAAACCATAATCCCTAGCGCCTGTCCAAACAGCTGCAGGCCCCTCTGTGATGTCAGCATCTCCCCGTCTATACCAGGTAATTCGTTTACTGGAGGCCAGTCTGTGCGTGCAGTGGGGGTGGAAGCAGAGAGAGAGCAGAGCAGGGATAGACGAAAAGAGTGATATATAGGGACAGAGAGGAGAGGACAGGATAGGATAGGAGGGCTGATAGTGGGTGATTTTTTGTTGGAGCTGTCAACCAAGTAATTTTCTTATATAAGCCAATTATGAATATCATATGTGGCATATCAATAATACCTCTACTAAACACTCCTACCGTTGCTCATCTCACTAGAAACTGGCTGAACAGAAATGGCAATCGTCATTTAGCTTGCCTTGAAGAGTGAACATAAAACAAAAATCTTTTTGGCAGAGCATTATTGCCTTTCATTCAAACAGCTTTAGAAAAATTGTCCAAACAGGATTCCCATCCGCAGAAGAGACTTAGATCTGGGTATAATGCAGTGGCGTAGCTAGGGGTTCAGTCTGGGGGGGGTGGGGGGCAAGTGAGTCTCAGTGGGTCCCCAACTGATTATCTCACCCATCGGGAACCTCAGTAGATGACACTGCTTTCCGAATAATCAAGGGTAATTTTCACTACATTATTCATAGTGAACAGGCACTGAAAACAGTGGAAAAGACTTCGAATTTTTAAATACAGTATATAACCATGTAAAAATTGAAAGGGTTATCCAGCATTGCTAAAACATAGCTGCATTGTTCCAGAAACAACGCCACTCTCCCCCAAAGCTTGGATGTGGTAGTGCAGCTCAGTTCCACTAAAAAAGAATGGAACCAAGTTGGAATACCACAAACAACATAGAGGAAGCTATGGTGCTGTTTTTGTGTTCTAATTAGCCATCCATCCATTCTATCTCTTTATCTCATATCTATCTGTCTAATATCTATTGGGCAGCATGAGGACCACACTATAGCTGATGGTCAATGACCAAATTAGCAACATCCGAAGGGTATACCAGCAGTACTAATAGAGTAAATGTATAGTACAAATGCTGGGTAATAACAATAAATAGTCCCATGCAGTTCAAGGCAACTATACTGAATAACCTATATACAAAAAAGCCAAACTACTGCAACATAACTAAATGGAATAATTACTTTACTAATTCATAGAAACCATACAGGACATTACATGAAATCAGCCCCGATAATAATGGTGTACAAGGTATATGAGAGCAAACAATTTATGCCTCCATGTAGTATTTACACCCAGTGTTAGCTGTTATATAGGTCGCAGGGTCCCTCTATGATCTCATATAGTAAAAAGGCCACCACCTATACCCTAACATTGTAGAATATCCCCCTTGTTCCTCCATATAGAAGATAGAATCTCCCTGAGCACCCCCATACAGTAGTGAGGCCCCTCTATACCTTCATATTGAAATTCAGCTTCTCTGTGCATTTATATAGTAGTTAGGCCTTCTGTGCCCCAATATTATAACCCTCTGTATACATATAGTAGTAGCAAGGGCCCTCTGTGCCCTCATATAGAAGTTAGACTCCCCTCTGTACATCTCTCGAGTATATAGACCTCTCTGTGCAGGCATCCCCCCCCCCAAAAAAAAAAATGTCATGTAGGTAATCCTAAGCTAAATGGTCAGATACAACATATGGCAGCCGTGTGGGCTCCCCTGGAGCACTGGTTGCTGGCCAGGGGCCACCTACAGCCTATAGACATTTGTTAAGTCTGCAAAAGCATTAGCTTTAGCATTAACTGGCAAAATCTTCAGTGGGCCCCTTGCCTGTCTAGGCTCGGGAACGGTCGCCCCCTCTTCCCCCATCAAATTACGCTACTGGTATAATGTTTTGGCCGTTTGTTGTCCCGCCATCTTCTTAAATGGGGGAGCAGGTCTTTTTCACTGTATTTCTTTTATTAAATTGGTCTTACCTCAGCCACATCCATCCTGTGGAACCTCTTGGTTTGCCCATTCCAAAATTGTTATCAGTTCTCCAGCATCTCTGCAGTCTTTCCTAGACAACAATGTTAAAGATTCACCTGAGAGACTAGCGTGTACTGCGCAATCACAGTAATTGAGCAACACTTCTGCCGGAGACTAATTTAAAGAAGAAAAATAGAATGGAAAAAAAAATTGTGTAAGAAATTTTTATTAAAAATTTTAATTTCAAAAATTGAATTAAAAATTTTATTTCAAAATTGGTTTACAAAATTGAATAAAAAAATTGTTAAATAAATTGTAAAAAAAATTAATATTTTTTCTTAGGGATAGAGCTCCTGAGACTCCAGTCCTTCCTAGACACCAATGTAACAGATTCACCTAAGCGACCAGCATATATACTGAGTTATTATAGGAATTGAGCAACACTTCTGCTGGAGACTCATTTTAAGAAAAAATTGAATTTAAAAATAAAATTGTGAAAGAAATTTAAAATTTTAATTTCAAAATTTAAATTCAAAATTTTAATTTCAAAAATTGAATTCAAAATTTAATTTCATTTAAAAAAAAAATTAAGATTGTTTTTTTTTAAATTGCCCATTCCAAAATTGTTATCAGTTCTCCAGCATCTTTGCAGTCCTTCTTAAACACCATTGTTAGATTCACCTAAGCAATCAGCATGTACTGCGTTATCACAGTAATTGAGCAACACTTCTGCAGGAGACTCATTTAAAGAAGAAAAATAGAATGAAAAAAAAAAATTATGTAAGAAATTTTAATAAAAAAAATTATTTTAAAAATTGAATTAAAAATGTTATTTCAAAATTTGTTTAAAAAATTGAATTAAAAAATTGTAAAATAAATTTTAAAATTTTTTAATATTTTTGCCTAGGGATAGAGCTCCTGAGACTCCAGTCCTTCCTAGACACCAATGTTACAGATTCACCTGAGCGACCAGCAGATATACTGAGTTATTATAGGAATTGAGCAACACTTCTGCTGGAGACTCATTTTAAGAAAAAAAATTGTGAAAGAAATTTAAAATTTTAATTTCAAAATTTTAATTCAAAATTTTAATTTCAAAAATTGAATTCAAAATTTAATTTCATTTTAAAAAAAAAATTAAGATTTTTTTTTAAAAAAAAAATTGCCCATTCCAAAATTGTTATCAGTTCTCCAGCATCTTTGCAGTCCTTCCTAAACACCATTGTTACAGATTCACCTAAGCAATCAGCATGTACTGCGTTATCACAGTAATTGAGCAACACTTCTGCAGGAGACTCATTTAAAGAAGAAAAATAGAATGAAAAAAAAATTGTGTAAGAAATTTTAATAAAAAAAATTATTTTAAAAATTGAATTAAAAATGTAATTTCAAAATTTGTTTAAAAAATTGAATAAAAATTTTTTAAAAAAAATTATTAATTTTTTTAAATATTTTTTCTTAGGGATAGAGCTCCTGAGACTCCAGTCCTTCCTAGACACCAATTTTATAGATTCACCTGAGCGACCAACATGTACTGCGTTATTATAGGAATTGAGCAACACTTCTGGTGGAGACTCATTTTAAGAAAAAATAGAATTAAAAATAAAATTGTGAAAGAAATTTTAAATTTTAATTTCGAAAATTTCAATTCAATTTTTTTTTCCAAAAATTGAATTCAAAATTTTATTTCAATTTAAAAAAAAAAAAATTAAAGAATTTTTTTTAAAAAAAATTGCCCATTACAAAATTGTTATCAGTTCTCCAGCATCTCTGCAGTCCTTCCTAAACACATTGTTACAGATTCACCTAAGCAATCAGCATGTACTGCGTTATCATAGGAATTGAGCAACACTTCTGCTTGAGACTCATAAGAAAAAAGAATAATGAAAAAAAATTGTGTAAGAAATTTAAATTAAAAAGTTTAATTTCAAATTTCCAATTTAAAATTTTAATTTCAAATTTTGAATTCAAAATTATAATTTAAAAAATGAATTTAAAATTGTAATTAAAAAATATATTGAAAAATTTATATAATTTTTTTATTTATTTATTTCACTTTAAAATCAAAATTTTTACATCAACATTTAAATTTAAAATTTGAATTTCAAAATTTTTATTCAAAATTTTAATTTCAAAATTTAAATTTAAAATTTTAATTTTAAAATTTTAACTTAAAATTATAATTTTAGAAATTAATAATTTAAAAAATATATTTGAATTCAAAATTATAATTTAAAAAAAATTATTAAAATTTTAATTACAAATATTTGAAAAATTGAAGTTTGAAAAACTGTATGTTCTCCTCGCATACATGCGCATACAGCTAAATGGTCAGATACAACATATGGTAGCCGTGTGGGATCCCCTGGAGCACTGGTTGCTGGCCAGGGGCCACCTACAGCCTATAGACATTTGTTAAGTCTGCAAAAGCATTAGCTTTCACAGACCGCATTAGCTGGCAAAATCTACAGTGGGCCCCTTGCCTGTCTAGGCTCGGGAACGGTCGCCCCCTCTTCCCCCACCAAATTACGCTACTGGTATAATGTTTTGGCCGTTTGTTGTCCCGCCATCTTCTTAAATGGGGGAGCAGGTCTCTTTCACTGTTTTTCTTTTATTAAATTGGTCTTACCTCAGCCACATCCATCCTGTGGAACCTCTTGGTTTGCCCATTCCAAAATTGTTATCAGTTCTCCAGCATCTCTGCAGTCTTTCCTACACAACAATGTTAAAGATTCACCTGAGCGACTAGCGTGTACTGCGCTATCACAGTAATTGAGCAACACTTCTGCCGGAGACTAATTTAAAGAAGAAAAATAGAATGGAAAAAAAAATTGTGTAAGAAATTTTTATTAAAAATTTTAATTTCAAAAATTTAATTAAAAATTTTATTTCAAAATTGGTTTAAAAAATTGAATTAAAAAATTGTTAAATAAATTGTAAAAAAAAATTAATATTTTTTCTTAGGGATAGAGCTCCTGAGACTCCAGTCCTTCCTAGACACCAATGTTACAGATTCACCTAAGCGACCAGCATATATACTGAGTTATTATAGGAATTGAGCAACACTTCTGCTGGAGACTCATTTTAAGAAAAAAATGAATTTAAAAATAAAATTGTGAAAGAAATTTAAAATTTTAATTTCAAAATTTAAATTCAAAATTTTAATTTCAAAAATTGAATTCAAAATTTAATTTCATTTAAAAAAAAAATTAAGATTGTTTTTTTTTTAATTGCCCATTCCAAAATTGTTATCAGTTCTCCAGCATCTTTGCAGTCCTTCTTAAACACCATTGTTAGATTCAC
This sequence comes from Dendropsophus ebraccatus, assembly GCF_027789765.1. Classification (NCBI taxonomy): domain Eukaryota; kingdom Metazoa; phylum Chordata; class Amphibia; order Anura; family Hylidae; genus Dendropsophus; species Dendropsophus ebraccatus. Next base: position 73,015,493 of record NC_091456.1, read on the forward strand.
CTAAGCAATCAGCATGTACTGCGTTATCACAGTAATTGAGCAACACTTCTGCAGGAGACTCATTTAAAGAAGAAAAAAAGAATGAAAAAAAAATTGTGTAAGAAATTTTAATAAAAAATTTTAATTTTAAAAATTGAATTAAAAATGTTATTTCAAAATTTGTTTAAAAAATTGAATTAAAAAATTGTAAAAAAAATTATAAAAAAATTTAATATTTTTTCTTAGGGATAGAGCTCCTGAGACTCCAGTCCTTCCTAGACACCAATGTTACAGATTCACCTAAGCGACCAGCATATATAGAGTTATTATAGGAATTGAGCAACACTTCTGCTGGAGACTCATTTTAAGAAAAAATAGAATTAAAAAATAAAATTGTGAAAGAAATTTAAAATTTTAATTTCAAAATTTAAATTCAAAATTTTAATTTCAAAAATTGAATTCAAAATTTAATTTCATTTTAAAAAAAAAATTAAGATTGTTTTTTTTTTAAATTGCCCATTCCAAAATTGTTATCAGTTCTCCAGCATCTTTGCAGTCCTTCTTAAACACCATTGTTAGATTCATCTAAGCAATCAGCATGTACTGCGTTATCACAGTAATTGAGCAACACTTCTGCAGGAGACTCATTTAAAGAAGAAAAATAGAATGAAAAAAAATTGTGTAAGAAATATTAATAAAAAAAAAATTATTTTAAAAATGTAATTTCAAAATTTGTTTAAAAAATTGAATAAAAAAATTTGAAAAAAAAAATTATAAATTTTTTAAAATATTTTTTTTTTCTTAGGGATAGAGCTCCTGAGACTCCAGTCCTTCCTAGACACCAATTTTATAGATTCACCTGAGCGACCAGCATGTACTGCGTTATTATAGGAATTGAGCAACACTTCTGGTGGAGACTCATTTAAAAAAAAAATAGAATTAAAAATAAAATTGTGAAAGAAATTTTAAATTTTAAATTCAAAAATTAAATTCAATTTTTTTTTCCAAAAATTTAATTCAAAATTTAATTTCAATTTAAAAAAAAAAATACAGAATTTTTTTTAAAAAAATTGCCCATTACAAAATTGTTCAGTTCTCCAGCATCTCTGCAGTCCTTCCTAAACACATTGTTACAGATTCACCTAAGCAATCATGTACTGCGTTATCATAGGAATTGAGCAACACTTCTGCTTAAGACTCATAAGAAAAAAGTATAATGAAAAAAAATTGTGTAAGAAATTTAAATTAAAAATTTTAATTTCAAATTTCCAATTCAAAATTTTAATTTCAAATTTTGAATTCAAAATTATAATTTAAAAAATGAATTTAAATTTTTAATTAAAAAATATAATGAAAAATTTATATAATTTTTTTATTTATTTCACTTTAAATTCAAAATTTTTACATCAACATTTAAATTTAAAATTTGAATTTCAAAATTTTTATTCAAAATTTGAATTTCAAAATTTAAATTTAAAATTTTAATTTTACAATTTAAAATTAAAATTATAATTTTAGAAATTAATAATTTAAAAAATATATTTGAATTCAAAATTATAATTTAAAAAAAATTATTAAACTTTTAATTACAAATATTTGAAAAATTGAAGTTATTTTTTTAAAATTGTAAAAAAAAATATTTGTTTTCTTAATGATAGAGCTCCTGAGACTGGTTACTTCTAGACACCAATGTTAGATTCACCTGAGCGATCAGCGTGTACTGCATTATCACAGGAGTTGAGCAACACTTCTAGTGGAGACTCATTTTAAGAAAAAAATAGATGGAAAAAAATTGTGTAAAAATTTAAACATTTTAATTTCAAAAATTTAATTAAAAATATAATTTAAAAAAGTGTTTGAAAAAAATAAGTTAACATTTTTTTTTTTAAATAAATAGAATTTTTTTTTTTTTAACCTCTTAAGGACATAGGACGTACCGGTACGTCCTATGTCCTCACTTGCACTTCAAAGCGGGGCCGCGCGGCGGCCCCGCTTTGAAGTGCCGCGATCCCGGGTGCCGCGTGTAGCCCGGGACCGCCGCTATTAGCGGGCACGGTCTGATCGCCGTGCCCGCTAATTAGCTAATCGGAGGCAGCTGTCAAAGTTGACAGCTGCCTCCGATTACCGGAGGCAACGTTTCCCTGGTGTCTAGTGGGGGAGATCGCTCCTCCGGGACCTTGTCCCGGAGGAGCGATCTCCGTTACTGATGCCGGCCGGGGACGCGTCCAAGATGGCGCCGTCCTCGGCTCGGCACTCGTTTGTATTCGGCTGCAGCAGCCGAAAGCAAACGAGTGCCGATCTCATGGATCTCTGCAGCATATCTATGCTGCAGAGATCTCAATGAGAGATCACAGTGTATATACTAGAAGTCCCCCATGGTGGCTTCTAGTATATGTGTAAAAAAAAAAAAAAAAGTGTTGTTAATAGTAAAAAGCCCCCTCCCCTAATAAAAGTCTGAATCACCCCCCTTTTCCCAGGTTTTAAATAAAAGTAAACAAATAAATAAATAAATAAACATGTTTGGTATCGCCGCGTGCGTAATCGCCCGAACTATTAATTAATCACATTCCTGATCTCGTACGGTAAACGGCGTCAGCGCAAAAAAATCCCAAAGTGCAAAATTGCGCATTTTTGGTCGCATCAAATCCAGAAAAAATGTAATAAAAAGCGATCAAAAAGACGTATATGGGCAATCAAGGTACCGATAGAAAGATCACATCATGGCGCAAAAAATGACACCTCGCACAGCCCCATAGACCAAAGGATAAAAGTGCTATAAGCCTGGGAATGGAGTGATTTTAAGGAACGTATATTGGTTAACAACGGTTTGAATTTTTTACAGGCCATCAGATACAATATAAGTTATACATGTTATATATCGTTTTAATCGTAACGACTTGAGGAACATGCATAACAAGTCAGTTTTACCCCAGGGTGAATGGCGTAAAAACACATTTCCCCCAAATAAAAGAAATGCGTTTTTTTTTTCAATTTCACCACACTTCGAATTTTTTTCTGGTTTCGCAGTGTACTTTATGCAAAAATTCAGCCTGTAATTGCAAAGTACAATTAGTGACGCAAAAAATAAGGGGTCATGTGGGTTTCTAGGTGGAAAAATGCAAGTGCTATGACCTTTTAAACACAAGGAGGAAAAACCGAAAACGTAAAAACGAAAATGGGCCATGTCCTTAAAGGGTTAATGATAGTGCTGCTGAGACTCTAGGGTGAATGCTAGGCTTGACAGAAGCTCTGCTACTGATGGTCTTTTAAAGCTGACTTGCGGCCAAGACATGACAGGAGACAGTGCTGAGGAAATGTCCTGCCCTTGCCACGAATTTGGTGTTGGTACTGCTTCGTGAGGACCCTTCTGATGATTGCTAGCTCCGAGATAGATTACTACGCAATATTACATTGGTATATATCTTGATAGTAGAGATGAGCGAAGTGAATCTGGCAAAGCAAACTTGCTGTGAATAGCATTGTCAGTTCACTTCTTTCTGCAAAGTAATTTCACTCAGATTCGTCAAGGTAATTCGCACACAACAAAGCAGCAGCACATGCTTACTGTCTGGAGCCTCACTGGGCAGGAGAAAGAGATAAACCATAATCCCTAGCGCCTGTCCAAACAGCTGCAGGCCCCTCTGTGATGTCAGCATCTCCCCGTCTATACCAGGTAATTCGTTTACTGGAGGCCAGTCTGTGCGTGCAGTGGAGGTGGAAGCAGACAGAGAGAGCAGAGCAGAGATAGACGAAAAGAGTGATATATAGGGACAGAGAGGAGAGCACAGGATAGGATAGGAGGGCTGATAGTGGGTGATTTTTTGTTGGAGCTGTCAACCAAGTAATTTTCTTATATAAGCCAATTATGAATATCATATGTGGCATATCAATAATACCTCTTCTAAACACTCCTACCGTTGCTCATCTCACTAGAAACTGGCTGAACCGAAATGGCAATCGTCATTTAGCTTGCCTTGAAAAGTGAACATAAAACAAAAATCTTTTTGGCAGAGCATTATTGCCTTTCATTCAAACAGCTTTAGAAAAATTGTCCAAACAGGATTCCCATCCGCAGAAGAGACTTAGATCTGGGTATAATGCAGTGGCGTAGCTAGGGGTTCAGTCTGGGGGGGGGGGGGGGGTGGAGGGGGGCAAGTGAGTCTCAGTGGGTCCCCAACTGATTATCTCACCCATCGGGAACCTCAGTAGATGACACTGCTTTCCGAATAATCAAGGATAATTTTCACTACATTATTCATAGTGAACAGGCACTGAAAACAGTGGAAAAGACTTCGAATTTTTAAATACAGTATATAACCATGTAAAAATTGAAGGGGTTATCCAGCATTGCTAAAACATAGCTGCATTGTTCCAGAAACAACGCCACTCTCCCCCAAATCTTGGATGTGGTAGTGCAGCTCAGTTCCACTAAAAAAGAATGGAACCAAGTTGGAATACCACAAACAACATAGAGGAAGCTATGGTGCTGTTTTTGTGTTCTAATTAGCCATACATCCAATCTCTTTATCTCATATCTATCTGTGTAATATCTATTGGGCAGCATGAGGACCACACTATAGCTGATGGTCAATGACCAAATTAGCAACATCCGAAGGGTATACCAGCAGTACTAATAGAGTAAATGTATAGTACAAATGCTGGGTAATAACAATAAATAGTCCCATGCAGTTCAAGGCAACTATACTGAATAATCTATATACAAAAAAGCCAAACTACTGCAACATAACTAAATGGAATAATTACTTTACTAATTCATAGAACCCATACAGGACATTACATGAAATCAGCCCCGATAATAATGGTGTACAAGGTATATGAGAGCAAACAATTTATGCCTCCATGTAGTATTTACACCCAGTGTTAGCTGTTATATAGGTCGCAGGGTCCCTCTATGATCTCATATAGTAAAAAGGCCACCACCTATACCCTAACATTGTAGAATATCCCCCTTGTTCCTCCATATAGAAGATAGACCCTCCCTGAGCACCCCCATACAGTAGTGAGGCCCCTCTATACCTTCATATTGAAATTAAGCTTCTCTGTGCATTTATATAGTAGTTAGGCCTTCTGTGCCCCAATATTATAACCCTCTGTATACATATAGTAGTAGCAAGGGCCCTCTGTGCCCTCATATAGAAGTTAGACTCCCCTCTGTACATCTCTCGAGTATTTAGACCTCTCTGTGCAGGCATCCCCCCCCCCCCAAAAAAAAATGTCATGTAGGTAATCCTAAGCTAAATGGTCAGATACAACATATGGCAGCCGTGTGGGCTCCCCTGGAGCACTGGTTGCTGGCCAGGGGCCACCTACAGCCTATAGACATTTGTTAAGTCTGCAAAAGCATTAGCTTTCACAGACCGCACTAGCTGGCAAAATCTTCAGTGGGCCCCTTGCCTGTCTAGGCTCGGGAACGGTCGCCCCCTCTTCCCCCATCAAATTACGCTACTGGTATAATGTTTTGGCCGTTTGTTGTCCCGCCATCTTCTTAAATGGGGGAGCAGGTCTTTTTCACTGTATTTCTTTTATTAAATTGGTCTTACCTCAGCCACATCCATCCTGTGGAACCTCTTGGTTTGCCCATTCCAAAATTGTTATCAGTTCTCCAGCATCTCTGCAGTCTTTCCTAGACAACAATGTTAAAGATTCACCTGAGCGACTAGCGTGTACTGCGCTATCACAGTAATTGAGCAACACTTCTGCCGGAGACTAATTTAAAGAAGAAAAATAGAATGGAAAAAAAAATTGTGTAAGAAATTTTTATTAAAAATTTTAATTTCAAAAATTTAATTAAAAATTTTATTTCAAAATTGGTTTAAAAAATTGAATTAAAAAAGTTGTAAAAAAAATTGTTAAAAAATTAATATTTTTTATTAGGGATAGAGCTCCTGAAACTCCAGTCCTACCTAGACACCAATGTTACAGATTCACCTGAGCGACCAGCATGTACTAAGTTATCATAGGAATTGGGCAACACTTCTGCTGGAGACTCATTTTAAGAAAAAATAGAATTAAAAATAAAATTGTGAAAAAAAATTAAAATTTTAATTTCAAAAATTGAATTCAAAATTTAATTTCATTTTTTTTTTTAAATTGAAGATTGTTTTTTTTAATTGCCCATTCCAAAATTGTTATCAGTTCTCCAGCATCTTTGCAGTCCTTCCTAAACACCATTGTTACAGATTCACCTAAGCAATCAGCATGTACTGCGTTATCACAGTAATTGAGCAACACTTCTGCAGGAGACTCATTTAAAGAAGAAAAATAGAATGAAAAAAAAAATTATGTAAGAAATTTTAATAAAAAAATTTAATTTTAAAAATTGAATTAAAAATGTTATTTCAAAATTTGTTTAAAAAATTGAATTAAAAAATTGTAAAATAAATTGTAAAAAATTTTAATATTTTTTCTTAGGGATAGAGCTCCTGAGACTCCAGTCCTTCCTAGACACCAATGTTACAGATTCACCTGAGCGACCAGCAGATATACTGAGTTATTATAGGAATTGAGCAACACTTCTGCTGGAGACTCATTTTAAGAAAAAATAGAATTAAAAAATAAAATTGTGAAAGAAATTTAAAATTTTAATTTCAAAATTTAAATTCAAAATTTTAATTTCAAAAATTGAATTCAAAATTTAATTTCATTTTTTTTAAAAAAAATTAAGATAGTTTTTTTTTAAATTGCCCATTCCAAAATTGTTATCAGTTCTCCAGCATCTTTGCAGTCCTTCTTAAACACCATTGTTAGATTCACCTAAGCAATCAGCATGTACTGCGTTATCACAGTAATTGAGCAACACTTCTGCAGGAGACTCATTTAAAGAAGAAAAATAGAATGAAAAAAAAATTGTGTAAGAAATTTTAATAAAAAATTTAATTTTAAAAATTGAATTAAAAATGTTATTTCAAAATTTGTTTAAAAAATTGAATTAAAAAATTGTAAAATAAATTATAAAAAAAATTAACATTTTTTCTTAGGGATAGAGCTCCTGAGACTCCAGTCCTTCCTAGACACCAATGTTACAGATTCACCTAAGCGACCAGCATATATACTGAGTTATTATAGGAACTGAGCAACACTTCTGCTGGAGACTCATTTTAAGAAAAAATAGAATTAAAAAATAAAATTGTGAAAGAAATTTAAAATTTTAATTTCAAAATTTAAATTCAAAATTTTAATTTCAAAAATTGAATTCAAAATTTAATTTCATTTAAAAAAAAAAATTAAGATTGTTTTTTTTTAAATTGCCCATTCCAAAATTGTTATCAGTTCTCCAGCATCTTTGCAGTCCTTCTTAAACACCATTGTTAGATTCAACTAAGCAATCAGCATGTACTGCGTTATCACAGTAATTGAGCAACACTTCTGCAGGAGACTCATTTAAAGAAGAAAAATAGAATGAAAAAAAAAATTGTGTAAGAAATTTTAATTAAAAAAAAAATATTTTAAAAATTGAATTAAAAATGTAATTTCAAAATTTGTTTAAAAAATTGAATAAAAAAATTTGAAAAAAAATTATTAATTTTTTTAAATATTTTTTTCTTAGGGATAGAGCTCCTGAGACTCCAGTCCTTCCTAGACACCAATTTTATAGATTCACCTGAGCGACCAACATGTACTGCGTTATTATAGGAATTGAGCAACACTTCTGGTGGAGACTCATTTTAAGAAAAAATAGAATTAAAAATAAAATTGTGAAAGAAATTTTAAATTTTAATTTCGAAATTTAAATTCAATTTTTTTTTCCAAAAATTGAATTCAAAATTTTATTTCAATTTAAAAAAAAAATTAAAGAATTTTTTGTTAAAAAAATTGGCCATTACAAAATTGTTATCAGTTCTCCAGCATCTCTGCAGTCCTTCCTAAACACATTGTTACAGATTCACCTAAGCAATCAGCATGTACTGCGTTATCATAGGAATTGAGCAACACTTCTGCTTAAGACTCATAAGAAAAAAGTATAATGAAAAAAAATTGTGTAAGAAATTTAAATTAAAAATTTTAATTTCAAATTTCCAATTCAAAATTTTAATTTCAAATTTTGAATTCAAAATTATCATTTAAAAAATGAATTTAAATTTTTAATTAAAAAATATAATGAAAAATTTATATAATTTTTTTATTTATTTATTTCACTTTAAATTCAAAATTTTTACATCAACATTTAAATTTAAAATTTGAATTTCAAAATTTTATTCAAAATTTGAATTTCAAAATTTTAATTTAAAATTTTAATTTTAAAATTTTAACTTAAAATTATAATTTTAGAAATTAATAATTTAAAAAATATATTTGAATTCAAAATTATAATTTAAAAAAAATTATTAAAATTTTAATTACAAATATTTGAAAAATTGAAGTTTGAAAAACTGTATGTTCTCCTCGCATACATGCGCATACAGCTAAATGGTCAGATACAACATATGGTAGCCGTGTGGGCTCCCCTGGAGCACTGGTTGCTGGCCAGGGGCCACCTACAGCCTATAGACATTTGTTAAGTCTGCAAAAGCATTAGCTTTCACAGACCGCATTAGCTGGCAAAATCTACAGTGGGCCCCTTGCCTGTCTAGGCTCGGGAACGGTCGCCCCCTCTTCCCCCACCAAATTACGCTACTGGTATAATGTTTTGGCCGTTTGTTGTCCCGCCATCTTCTTAAATGGGGGAGCAGGTCTCTTTCACTGTATTTCTTTTAATAACCTCAGCCACATCCATCCTTTCCAAAATTGTTATCAGTTCTCCAGCATCTCTGCAGTCTTTCCTAGACAACAATGTTACAGATTCACTGGTAGAATAGAGAAGAAATCAGGCGATACCTTTTGGAGGCTAACTGAGTATATTTGATTGTAAGCTTTCGAGAGTCTAGCTCCCTTCATCAGACATGATGTTATACAAAACAAAAAAATTACAGACATATACACACTTGACAGATTTCATCAAAGGATTTTAGAAACTTTAAAAATAACAAAATGCAATATACACAGGGTCTGCTATTTACAACCTGTCAATAAACTAAAGCTCGTGAGGCGTGACAAGAGAATGGTAAGCTCTTGTTGCTATCTGATTGTTGTCAGATTAATAGCCTGATAGCAATTAATGGTCTTCATAGCCAGAACAGGTCACACATAGGCCGACATGAAGCTGGCATGGATATTGAGACCATGTTGCAAAGTTTTAAATTTGAGCATTAGTTTATATTCCCATTCTCTTCTTTCTCTTTGTGTCTTAAAATGTCCCATTAAGACCATAACCCGCAGGTCTTCTACTGTGTGTCCCTCTCCAGAGAAATGTGCAGCCATGGGGAGATCTGTCCAGCCGTTGTTAATAGTAAAGCGGTGTGAATTCATACGTTGACTAAGTCTCTGCCCTGTTTCCCCCACATAGAGGCCTGTAGTGGGGCATCGCACACACATGATCAAATATACCACATTGGAAGATCTGCAAGAAAATGTTCCCTTGATTCTGTGTACCTCCTGTGACTGTGGGACTGCAACACTGTCATAGATATGGATATATGTGCAGGTTTTGCACCGGTTCTGTAGGCAGGGTAAGTTGCCATTATTCGTTGGGACCTTCAGAGCACTGCGGACAATGATTTGCCGCAGGTTTGGTGGTTGCCGAAATGAAAGCAGCGGGGGGACTAGGACAGATTCACCTGAGCGACCAGCATGTACTGCGCTATCACAGTAATTGAGCAACACTTCTGCCAGAGACTCATTTAAAGAAGAAAAATAGAATGAAAAAAAATAATAAAATTGTGTAAGAAATTGAAATTAAAAATTTAAATTTCCAAAATTGAATAAAAAATTTAATTTCAAAATTTTTTTGAAAAATTGAAGTAAAAACTTTGAAAAAAATTAGTAAAAAAAATTTAATATATTTTTTTTTATGATAGAGCTCCTAAGACAACAGTTCCTTCTAGACACCAATGTTAGATTCACCTGAGCGATCAGCGTGTGCAGCGTTATCACAGGAATTGAGCAACATTTCTGCAAGAGTCTCATTTTAAGAAAAAAAAATGGAAAAAAATATGTAAGAAATGTTAATTAAAAGTTTTAATTTCAAAAATTGAATTAAAATTTTAATTTCAAAAATTGTAAAAAAAAAAATGAATATTAAAAATATAGAGCTCCTGAGACTCCAGTCCTTCCTACACTGTGTTCCAAATTATTATGCCAAAGTGTTAAGGAGTGATAAGGTAAGAATTTTTTGGTTTGTCAGTTAAACTCATTGATGGTGATGTGTGTCAGGGCTCTTTATATCACTGAAAGCAATTGCAGACACCTGTGCTAATTAGTTTGGTAGATGTTTCCAATTAAAGTCAAGACTACTTAAGGAGGCTGTCCCACATTATCAAGCCGCCTAAATTTTGAGCCAAAATGCAAAAGAAAAATGATCTTTCGGCTGCTGAGAGGCAACAAATTGTAGTCTTAAGGGCAAGGCATAACTACAAAAAAAACATTGCCAAGACACTTCATTGTGATCATCGCACATTCAAGAAGTATGTAGCTAATTCCCAGCACACACAAATGTGTGCTGATAAGGGAAAATTGAGGACTCTTTCCAACAGGCAACTATGTCAGCTTAAAAGAGCAGCTGCAAAAATGCCTTGTCATAGCAGCAGAGAAGTTTTTGAAGCTACTGGTGCCTCCAACGTCCCCTGAAGATGTTTCAACATGAAAAGGTGTCCACAGCTCCTTTAAAAAGTATTCAAGTCTTTATTGGTACAACTTAAAAATAACAAAACATTAAAACCGCTCCGACGCGTTGCGGAGGCAACCCTCCTTAATCATGGCTGATATGTGTTTGAACATTCAATACCTTTTTTACAGCAAGGTGTACCTCCTCCATCAAGCCCCGCCCCCTACCGTGAGGGTTAACTCTTTCCAAGCCTATAACCTTTAAGCATTTAACATCATTTGCATGATCATTACGTACATGGTTAATAAGGCGGGGGACACCCTTGCCCGAGCGCAGAGAATAGAGGTGCTCTTTAAATCTAACCCACATTGCTCTTTTGGTTTTCCCCACGTAGTACCTGTGACAGGGGCAAATTATTGCATACACTACATGAGTAGTTTTACAAGTGATGAATTGTTTAATGAAACATTCAACCCCTCCTAAGATGATATAGGACTGAACAAGCAGTTGGGGACAATATTGGCATTGCCCACAACGTCTATTGCCCGAAGGCAAAGATTTCGTGAGCCATGACTTAGTGCAATCAATTTTGCCAGAAAATAACGCATCCCCTATAGTTTTACTTCTCTTGAATGTGAACAGGGGTTTATTAAGGGCAGCGCTTTTGATGTCATCATCCTGCTCTAGTATGTGTCAGTGTTTTCTAATGATGTTTTTAAGGGTCTTATTCATGGGAGAATTTTGAAATGAAAATGTAAATCTTCTTTGATTATTTTCTTGATATCCAGTATTTTTAAATTTAGGTTTGCGTAGGGAGGCAATACTCATATTACTAGCTTTAATGTAGGCGTCGTTGATGACAACAGAGGGATATCCTCTGGTCATCAAACGATTGCGCAACTCGTTAGCTTGGATATGGAATGACTTATCGTTACTGTTGATATGTCTAATTCTGACCATCTGGCTAAAAGGTATGGACTTTTTGACAGACAAGGGATGCAAACTAGAAAAGTGCAACAAGGCATTGGATGCTGTTTCTTTGCGAAAAACTGATGTGTGGATAGAATTATTAATTATTTCAATTTTAACATCTAAAAATTCAAGCTTATTATCACCAAAATTATATGTAAAAAACATATTAACAGAATTCTGGGTGTTAAGGTGTGTGACAAATTTGTGGAACGTATCGGATGGACCATTCCAAACAATGAATATGTCATCAACATATCTGAAAAATGAAACAATATACTTAATATAAGGGTTGTTAACGGAAAAAAATTAAATCCTGTTCGAGCCAAGAAAGAAAGAGATTGGCGTACGTACAGGAGACCGGCGTGCCCATAGTAATGCCAGTCTCCTGACGGTACCAATCTCCCTCGAAAGTAAAAAAGTAATTACCCAAAACAAAAAGAAGGGCTTCACTAATGAAGGATCTGTAAGCAGGTGACTGACCTGTGCGCCCAAGGATAAGGTTGACAGCCCCCACACCCGCATCATGGGTGATGCGGATGTGGAGGCTCTCAACGTCGATGGATGCCAGCGAATACCCAGATTGCCAAGAAATAGTGTCGAGAGCATGCAAAAAGTCATTTGTGTCCTTTAGATAGGTAGCAAAAGTAGGGAGAAGGGGTCTAAGGGCCCAGTCAAGATATTAGGATACCCCCTCAGTCACTGAGCCGACCGCCGAAACGATAGGACGGCCCGGCGGCCGGCTCAGCGACTTATGTATCTTTGGTAGCAAGTACCATCTGGGGATGCGAGGAGAGTCAGGAATAAGCTTCTCAGCCGTTTTCTGATCAAGCGCTTTAATAGCCACTGCTTTGTGCAGAAGTCCTCGCAGACGCTCTTTTATCTTAACAGTCGGGTCTTTATCAATCTTGAAGTAGGTGTTCCTGTCGTCCAGTTGACGATATGCCTCTTCTAGATAGTAATTCTTCTGCATGATTACTGTCGAACCTCCTTTGTCTGCACGTACAATCTTTAAATTGGGTAGTTTTTTGAGCCAATCCAATGCGCGCCTTTCAATCTGAGTTAGATTACTAGAAGGTTTGGTATATACCTGTGCTTTGGTGTCTCGAAGCACGGACTTGTAAAAATGTCAATAGCTCCGCCAGGGGGAATTTGTGGAGAGAAGGTGGAAGGTTTACCTCCTGTAAATGGCTCAATAGTGTCTATTTAGCACAATGCACTACATGTAGACTACAGTATGTAGGTTCGTCCAAAAGGAAACTCAAAACCCGTTTTTCTAAACATCTCTGTGACATTCGCTCTATTGCCCCCCCCCTTTCGGAGGCACCAGAGCTATGTCAGGACGGTCCAGACATTTCCACCATGCCATGATGGGGACACCCACTCACTCACAATACAGGCCATAGAGAAGGTAGACAAACCTAAGAGGGGTGGAGATTGGGTCCAATTGCTCCGTAAAAGGGAAGCATACTGGATTTTACATTTGGCAACACGCTTCCCGAAGGGCATGAACCAGAAAACAGACCTAATGTATATCTACTGATCTATAAAAAAAATTTGTTCTTTTTTTTTTGTTTGATTCAACATCATTTGCTTATTTGTAATGCGAGTCATGTGGTTCCTTCATCTTGGCCCCCTTTCCTTCCCTGCTTGGGGGCAGGGCTTGATGGAGGAGGTACACCTTGCTGTATAAATGTATTGAATGTTCAAACACATATCAGCCATGATTAAGGAGGGTTGCCTCCGCAACGCGTCGGCACGGTTTTAATGTTTTGTTATTTTTAAGTTGTACCAATAAAGACTTTAATACTTTTTAAAGGAGCTGTGGACACCTTTTCATGTTGAAACATTTCATACGGGTGGCGACCCGCAACTATCTCCATGTGCTTCTAATTCCTGGAGAACTGCACTGCACCACAACCACCATTTACCACAGGGTGAGCTGAATTCCTCTTTTCTTTTGTACATAGTCCCCTGAAGATGCAATCTTCTTCAGAGGTTTGCAGCTGTGCGTAAGCCATCCTTTCGCATTCCTCTACCCGCCTACACAAGCAGAAACGGCTCCAGTAGGCCAAACAATACATGAAGACTGACTTAACTGTTTTGTTCACCGATGAGTGCCGTGCAACACTCAATGGTCTAGATGGATGGAGTGGAGGATGGCTGGTTGATGGACACCAAATGCAAACATGGCTACGGCGCCAACAAGGAGGAGGTGGAGTAATGTTTTGGTCTGAAATCATGGGGAGAGAGACTGTCAGCCCCTTTAGGATCCCTGAAGGGGTAAAGATGAACTCCATAATGTATGTGGAGTTTCTCAAACAGCTCTTCATGCCATTGTTCATGAAGAAGAACCGTGCATTCAGCATCAAGATGATTTCCATGCACGATAATGCACCACCTCATGCTGCAAATGAGGTGAAAAACTTATGGTGTGGCCAGGGCCGGACTAAGGTTGGTGGAGGCCCCAGGCGACATCTCCCCCCGCCGCCAAAAAAAAAAAAAAAACTATACAGACACCGATACAAATGGCTGCCTTACTGTCAGAATTTAATACCTACCCCTCCTCACTCCTGGCTGTAGGGCTCAGCATTTTCCTCTGTTCTGCTGAAAAATATTATTACTTGCAATAAACACAATTCGCAATGGAGCACTGCGAACTGAGCAACGGCACAAGTGTGAACCTGGCCCTACCTATATACCTACAGAAGGCAGCCGTGTATGAGCAGGCTCCAAACTCCACTATGGGGAAGACCATAGAGCTGTCAAAGGACACCAGAAACAAAATTGTAGCCCTGCACCAGGCTGGGAAGACTGAATCTGCAATAGGCAACCAGCTTGGATTGAAGAAATCAACTGTGGGAGCAATAATTAGAAAATGGAAGACATACAAGACTACTGATAATCTCCCTCAATCTGGGGCTCCATGCAAAATCTCACCCCGTGGGGTCAAAATGATCACAAGAATGGTGAGCAAGAATAGTGGGCCATGTATCGTGAGATTTCGAGTGCAAAACTCCTTCCATCATTGAAGATGAAACGTGGCTGGGTCTTTCAACATGACAATGATCCAAAGCACACCGCCAGGGCAACGAGTGGCTTCAAAAGAAGCATTTCAAGGTCCTGGAGTGGCCTAGCCAGTCTCCAGATCCCAACCCTATAGAAAACCTTTGGAGGGAGTTGAAACTCCGTGTTGCCAAGCGACAGCCCCAAAACATCACTGTTATAGCAGAGCTATATGTGTGTGCAATAGAGATGTGTGTGAGCATTAATAAAAAATGTGTGAGTGCATGTGTAACAGGCAGTAATGTGGCGTGTGTGTGTTTGTGTGCGTGTGTGTTTGTGTCAGAGATGAGCGAACCGGTTCGCCTGGTATGGGATCCGGTTCGGATTTTCGCAAAAATCCAATTCCGATCGGATTCGGATTTTTGGAAATCCGCTCCAATTATTTTTTCTTGCTTTCTAAAATGGCAGCCGCCATTCTAGAAAGCAGGAAGTGTTCCGAGGCACGTGCCCTGGGTGCCCTCCCTTTAACCCGGCCCTGGGCGTGGTCCCCATGCTCCCCTGACCTCAACTCAATTGAGAACCTCTGAAGCATCATCAAAAGGAGTGTCTATGATGGAGGGAGGCAGTTCACATCTAAGCAACAGCTCTGGGAGGGTATTCTGTCCTCATGAAAAACAATTGAAGCAGAAACCATCCAAAAACTGACAAATTCAATGGACGAGAGAGTTCAGAAGCTCCTTTCGAACAACGGGTCCTATGTGCAAATGTAACATCACCTAGAATAAAATTTTGACTTGAAAACTATTTGATTTCAGTTTGTAATAATCTGCTAATAATGTCACAAATGACCAATTTTTTGTTCTTAATAAAAATGAAAAGGTTGAAAACTCTGCTGTGCATAATAATTTAGAACATGCATTTTGAGTGCATTTTGAGTGTTTTTTTTTAAATATACTGTTATAGTAGGCAGTTTGTTCAAAAACCTTTCAATTATACTCGAATAGTAGATGACTGGAAAATTACAAAATGCAAAAGAACAGTGCAGAGACACCAACATATGTCTCAACGTCAGTGAACTAGCCAGACCTTCCTTCCGGGAAGGAACAACCAAGTAAAGGAATGTCTCCAATCAAGGAAGCCACCCAAGCACGGTATCCATCCACAGACAGCTGTTTCAGGGTATTTGCCCCTCATCAGTGTGGCAATAATATATTTGTTAAGATTAAAGTATCTCATTTTCATAAGCAATATGAGAGAAAATGCACCCCAAATTTTGTAACGCAGGTTCTCCTAAGTACTACGATACCCCATATGTGGGCATAAACCACTGTATGGGCACACAGCGGGGCTCAGAAGGAATGGAGTGCCAATTAGCATTTCCAGTTCAGATTTTGCTGAAGAAGTTTCTGAGCACTAGCTGCGTTTGCAGTGCCCCTGTAGTGTCAGCAGAATAGAACCCCCCCAAAACTCACCACATTTTGGAAAGTACACCCCTCAAAGAATACATCTTGGGGTGTGGTGATCATTTTGACTCCACAGGTATTAGAGGAAAGTATTCAAAACACAGACAGTAAAAATGAAAAAAATAGAATTTTTCCAATAAAATGTTTGTTTAGTTTGAAATTTCTCAATTTCACGAGGAACAGGGGAGAAAAATCACGACAGCATATGGAACTCAGGTTCTCCTGAGTAGAACATTTGCCCATACGTGGGCATAAACCACTGTATGGACACACAGCGGGGCTCAGAAGGAAGGGAGCGCCAATTAGCATTTTCAGTGCATGATTTTTCTGAAGAAGTTTCTAAGCGCCAGGCGCGTTTGCAGTGCCCCTGTAGTGTCAGCAGAATAGAACCCCCCAAAAAGTCCCCCCTATTTAGTAAAGTACACCCCTCAAAAAATTCATTTTGGGGTGTGGTGACCATTTTGACCCCACAGGTATTAGAGGAAAGTTTTCAAAAGACGACAGTAAAAATAAAAAAAAAATATTTTTCCAATAATATGTTCATTTAGTTTGAAATTTCTCAATTTCACAAGAAAGAGGGGAGAAAACTCACCCCAATATATGTAACGCAGGTTCTCCTGAGTAGAACGTTACCCCATATGTGGGCATAAACCACTGTATGGGCACACAGCCAGGCTCAGAAGGAAGGGGGTGCCAACTAGTATTATTAGTGCATGATTTTGCTGAAGAAGTTTCTGAGCGACAGTTGCATTTGCAGCGCCCCTGTAGTGTCTGCAGAATAGAACCCCCTCAAAAGTCACCCCATTTTGGAAAGTACACCCCTCAAAGAATACATCTTGGGGTGTGGTGAGCATTTTGACCCCACAGGTATTGGAGGAAAGTATTCAAAACTAGACCGTAAAAATTAAAAAAATTGAATTGAATATGTAACAGAGATTCTTCTGAGTACAATGGTAACCCATATGTGGGCATAAACCACTGTATGGGCACACAGCAGGGCTCAGAAGGGAAGGAGTGTCATTTTAGTTACTGGCAATATGTGAGTGTTTACTTGCTATCTGGGGTGGTAATGGAAAATCTCGGGGTGTTTACTGGCTATCTGAGGTTGCGACAGGCAATCTGGGGTGGTTAAGGGCAATCTGGGGTGGTTACGGGCAATCTGGGGGTGTTTACTGGCTATATGGGGTGGTTACGGGAAATCTGGGGGTGTTTACTGGCTATCTGGGGGTGTTCACTGGCTATCTGGGGTGGTGATGGGCAATCTGGTGGTGTTCACTGGCTATCTGGGGTGGTAACGGGCAATCTGGTGGTGTTCACTGGCTATCTGGGGTGTCAACAGCAATCTGTGATGGAAACGGGCAATATGGGGTGGCGACGGGCAATCTGGGGAGGCGTCGGGCAATCTGGGAGGTGACGGGCAATCGGGGGAGGTTGCGAGCAATCTGGGGTGGTGACAGGCAATTTGGGGTAGCTACGGGCAGTCTGTGACAATCTGTGGTGGTTACCGGCAATCTGTGGTGGTTACGGGCTGTCTGCGATGGTTACGGGCTGTCTGCGATGGTTACGGGCTGTCTTGGATAGTTACGAGCTGTCTGGGATGGTTACGGGCTGTCTGGGAGGGTTACGGGCTGTCTGGGATGGTTACGGGCTGTCTGGGATGGTTACGGGCTGTCTGGGATGGTTACGGGCTGTCTGGGATGGTTACGGGCAATCCGGGGGGGTTATGGGCAATCTGGGGGGTTACAGGCAATCTGAGGGGCTTACGGGCAATCTGGGTGGTTACGGGCAAACTGGGGAGGTGACGGGCAATCTGGGGTGGTGATGGGCAATCTGAGGTGGTTACAGGTAATCTGGGGTGGTTACAGGTAATCCGGGGCACTTGACTTTGGTGACAGGGGTAAAAAAGTTCCGGCACCATTTGGAACAAGCGATCAGCGGTATATAGTATATACCGCTGATCGCTTCTACTGGGATGACAACGGGTGGTCCCCGATCATTGCCCCATGCTCTTTGCCACCTCTGGTGGTGGAGAGAATGGAGCTTTGATCATTTTTAGAAATTCCATCACTGTGAACAGAGTGTTCACAGTGATGGCGGCAGCCATCTTGGATCATTTGGCCGCCTAGGGAGGGGAGAGTCAGTGACCAGGTAACTAGGGTTAATTCTGGGGACGGGGGGGGAACTTGTTTTCATCTCCTCTCACCGTGGAATCACGGTGAGAAGAGATGAAAGCGTTCAGCTGCACTGGCAATGTCCGTTACCGGTGGCCACCGTTATACTGGTAATAACAGTGATCGCCGGTGAGGGGACTGGCCGGGACTGACCCCACATTCTGCCCCAACCCCTTAGCGACCTCTGGTAGCTGAGAGGAGGGGGATGCGGGTCTTACCAGCGCCGCTGCACTATTCTGCACCATCGCCATAAAGAGCTGATGGCAGCAGAATAGAGCCCATTAGTGAACGCCGTAAAAATCCGTATCGGCGGTCTCTAATAACATAATACATGTATTCTCTGGGTCACTACAGTTACGGCGATACCACATTTGTATAGGTTTTTTTAACTATTACCACGCAATAGAAACTATCTTCCTAGCAAAAACCCACAAAAACTATCGCCGCATTAAAAGATCCATAGCGTTCTTATCTTTTGCGCGACAGAGTTGGTTTGGGGCTTATTTTTTGCGAGAAGATCTGAAGTTTCTATTGATACCAACTTTTATATGTATATGACTTTTTGATCTCTTTTATGACGTATTTTCTAAAGTGGATTGATAAAATACAGCTATTCTGGTAAGTTTTTATTTTTATTTTTTTACAGCGTGTGTCCTGCGGTATGATTATTGATATAGTTTTACAGATTGGGTCGTTATGGACGTAACGATACCAAATATGTATAGAATTTGTGTTTTTGATCACTTTTATGTCACTTTTTATTGGGTATAGGGAATATAATGCATCTTTATTATTGGGGGGGCTGGGGGGGCTGGGGGGGCTGTGTTGTGTTTGGTGCACATTTTTTTCACTTTTTTTTTAATTATATGTAAGAAATTTAAATTCAAAATGTAAATTTAGTGATGAGCGAGTGCTAAAATGCTCAGGTGCTCGTTACTCGAGAGGAATATCTCCCGATACTTGTTTTGAGTAAAAAACCCAATTGAAGTCAATAGGAAACTCGAGCATTTTTGTAGGGCACCCAAGTTCGGTAGAGGCAAAGTCGTGTGAAAACCTGTCAACCTCAGAAAATGGACAACGGAAATGGACAGGAAACACAGGAATCACAGGAATCGCACCATTATGCCAAATTCTGGGCAACAGCCTCGTTAAAACAGGGGTGGGCATATGAACCACCCAAAAACTCAGCCTGACATAGCATGGCAATGAGAACACAGGGAACCAATAAAGCAGAGTTAGCATATGATGAACCATCCAAAAACTTTGCCTGATACAGTATGGCGGTGATAACACAGAGAACCATTAAAAAAAGGTAGCATATGAACCACCCCAAAATTTAGCCTGACACAGCATGGGGGTGAGGACAGAGTGACCAAGGTAGAAGCAGTAGCCAGTGAGCCTCCCAAAAAGTAGACCATACACAGCATGGCAGTGAGCACACAGAGAAACATTAAAAGTGAGTGAGGAAGCAAGTGAGCTTCCCAAAAAATTGGAGTAAGGCCAGGGGCTGGGATTTATGGTGGACACGAACCTAGGTGCTGACAGCTAATTGGCTAGGCAAGCTGACAGTCACCATCATCGGTTGATGCCGATCGACCGGGGGTGGTGAGGCCCTGGCTGCAGCTACACAAAAAAAAAAGATAACACAGCTGGCTGGTTGCGATTGGAGGGCCCCCAGCAACCAGTCCTGCTCCTCCGCAGACGTAGTGACATCAGGGCATGGCAGTCAGGACACAGAGAACCATTAAAAGTGAGTGAGGTAGCAAGTGAGCCTCCCAAAAATTAGGCCAGACACAGCATGGCAGTGAGCACACAAAGAACAATTAAAACTGATTGAGGAAGTAAGTGATCCTCAAGTGAGCCTCCCAAAAATTAGGCCAGACACAGCAAGGCAGTGAGGACACAGAGAACCATTAAAAGTGAGTGAGAAAGTAAGTGAGCCTCCCAAAAATTAGGCCAGACATAGCATGGTAGTGAGCACACAGAGAACCATTAAAAGTGAGTGAGGAAGCAAGTGAGCCAGACAAAGCTTGGCGGAAGAAGACTTGGCTGTTGGTTGAGAATTGAAGGAGAAGGAGGAGGAGGAGGAGGAGGAGAGGAGATACCAAGAATCTTCATGTTGAGCTGCTTTCCCCGGGTGGACAGTTGAATTCAGATGAAATCCAGGCTTTGTTCATTTTTATAAACGTCAGCCTGTCAGCTGACAGGTGGGTGGGCTTATCGGTGATGATGGCACCAGCTGTACTGAAGACACGCTCTGACAACACGCTAGCGGCAGGGCAACCCAGCACCTCCAAGGCATAAAGCGCCAGTTCGGGCCACGTATCCAGCTTTTCAACCCAGTAGTTGTATGTAGCAGATCGGGAAGGACGTTGGTATGTTCAGCAAGGTATTCCCTCACCATCTTTCTGAAGGCCTCCCTCCTACTCTGTCTAGACTAGGGACGGTTGACATAAGTCTTGCTGGGGTGCCATGAAACTGTCAAAGGCCTTGGAGAGTGTTCCCCTGCCCCTTGATAAGCTGCCTGCTCCACCCCTCCTCTCCCCCACTTTTTGGACCACAGAACTACGTCCTCTGGCGCTAGTGGTGTTAGATAGGAAGTACATTTTTAGCTTCTGCACCAGGGCCTGTTGATATTGATTCACTTTCATACTGCGTTCCTTGGCAGGAATTAGTGTGGCAAATTTCTGTTTGTACTGAGGGTCCAGGAGGGTGAACACCCAGTAATCAGAACACCCAGTAAAAAAATTTAACCCAAGGGTTACAGAAAAGACAGCCTAACATAAAGTCAGCCATGTGAGCCAGGGTCCTAACACGCAAGAACTCCCTCTCCTCAATAGGCTCAATTTCCTCTTCCTCCTCCTCCTCCACCAATTCCTCCTCTTCAGTCCATACAAGCTCAACAACTAAGGATTGAGCATGGGTACCCTCTTCAGTCACAGCAGCAGTCTGCTCCTCTTCCTTCTATTCTTCATCCTTCTCATCCTCTACTCCGTGGGGAGAAACTGACGCCAGGGTGGTCTGGCTATAGACAGATTTTCTTCACCCGTCTCCTTCATGCTGAGCAGGGAGGTTTGAAGCAGACACAGCAGCGGGATGGTGAGGCTGATAATGGCAGCATCGCCGCTGACCATCTGTGTTGACTCCTCAAAGGGGCCAAGTACTTGACAGATAGCAGACATCCACGCCCACTCCTCATTTTAGATTTGAGGAAGTTGACTGACCTGACCATCGCTTCTTACCGAGGTTGACATCTGGCATTCCACAATGGCTCTGCGTTGCTGGTAAACCCTGGCTACCATCTGGAAGGTGGAATTCCACCGTGTGGGCACGTCGCACAGCAGTCTGTGAGCCGGCAGTTGCAAGCGCCTTTGCACTGCCCTAAGGGTGGCAGCATCCGTGGTTGACTTGCAGAAATGCGCACAGATGCGCCGCACTTTGGTGAGCAAGTCAGCAAAATTGGGGAAGATCTTAAAGGGGTAATGCGGGGGTAAATAATTATTCACAGAATAACACATATTACAAAGTTATACAACTTTGTAATGTATGTTATGTCTGTGAATGGCCCCCCTTCCCCGTGTACACGGGTGGGGGTGGGGGGACATGGGGAAGGGGGCCATTCACAGACATAACATACATTACAAAGTTGTATAACTTTGTAATGTGTGTTATTCTGTGAATAATTCTTTACCGCCGCACTACCACTTTAAGGAACCGCTGCACCACTAGGTTGAACACGTGGGACAGGCATGGTACATGTGTGAGGCTGCTGAGTTGCAGAGCTGCCACCAGGTTCTGCCTGTTGTCACATGCAACCATTCCTTGTTTGAGGCTCCGTGGCACGAGCCAAAGTTCTGTCTGTGCCATGATGCCCTGCAACAGCTCCTGGGCCATGTGCCTCTTGTTGCCTAAGCTCAGCAGTTTCAAGACCGCCTGTTGGCACTTACCCACCGCAGTGCTGGTGCAGACTGGTGCAGACTAGTGCTAGGAAATGGAGGCGACGTGCTCGTGGAGGGTAATAGAGAGGAGGAGGAAGGAGAGGAGGAGAAAGAGGTATACAAATCATGAGAGACTGCGACCGAGGTAGGCCCCACAATCCTCGTTGTGGGCAGCACATGAGCGGAACCAGGGTCAGACTCTGTCCCAGCCTCCACCAAGTTGATCCAATGTGCCGGTAGGGAGATATAGTTTCCTTGCCCGCTAGCACTTATCCACGTGTCCGTGGTTAGGTGGACCTTGTTGGTCAGGGCACAGATAATGTTATCTGACACGTGCTGGTGTAGGGCAGGGACGGCACACCATGAAAAGTAGTGGCGGCTGGGGACGCCATGGGGTTCCTAAAAGCCTCTTTCTCTACCAGCCGATAGGGCAGCATCTCCAAGCTCAGCAGTTTGCCTATGTGCACATTAAGGGCTTGTGCATGCGGGTGAGTGGCAGTGTATTTGCGCTTCCATTTAAAGGTCTACTGCAGGGACAGTTGAACGCTGCACTTGGACACCTTGCTGGAGGGTGTGGAGCATAGTGGAGGTGAAGGGGCGTGTGTAGGGCAGGAGGGGCTCGTGCCTAGGGCCTGGGCGGGGGGACTGACAGAGCCAGCACGTGACACAGGGGAAGGAGCAGGGGTGCGACTTGCACTCACGGAATGGCCTTGGTTCCACTGAGTGGAGTGTTTAGCACTCATATGCCTATGCATTCTGGTAGTGGTTAGGCTGGTAGTGGTGGCTTCCCTGCTGATCCTGGCATGGCACACGTTGCACACTAAAGTCTGTCAGTCTGCCCCTGCTTCTCCCTCTGCCCACCCCTCTTCCTCTACCAACCGGTCCTGCGGGTGAACTTGCCTCCCCCTTAGAAGCCCTTTTTCAGTAGCCTTATCCACCCAGCTCGGGTCAGTCACCTCATTCTCATCCACCAGCTCTTCCTCCAATTCCTCACTCTGCTCCCCACTTTGAGTTACATCCATGAAAACAACCTCACTGTCTGACAACTGGGTCTCATCGTCATCATCAGACATCTCTTCCAAACCCGCTTGCAAGTCCCCACTCTCATCACCCACTGACTGTGTGAGCTGCATAGTTTGGGCATCAGGACAGATCGACTGCTCCAGATGCTCAGACTCAGGGAAGGGTCCAGAAAAGAGTTCCTGGGAGCTTGGTGGTGGGGGATCTGAACCCCTTCTTTCCCTGGAGGAGCCAGGCTGTGGGGAAGGAGACTGAGCTGTTGGAACAAGGGTTCCACTCCCTTGGGTAGCGTGGGTGGACTGCGTGGAAGACTGGGTGGTGGATAAGTAACTGGACACATTATCCGCAATCCACGTAATCACCTGTTCACACTGCTGCGGTTTCAATATCGGTCTACCATGAGACCCCGTAAGTTGGGCAAAGAAGCTAGGGAGTGAAAGTCAGCATTGTGCCACTGCTCCCTCCTCAACGGGTGCTGGTGTGTCACCCTGCCCTGAACCACGGCCTCTGCCAACTGCATCGCTTTGAACCCCACGCCCTCATCCTCGACCCTTACCCATGGGGTTCACCATTATATGGACACTGCACAGTATGGAGCTTAAATATGCCTTGAGTAAGAAATACAGAAATAAAAAATATACTAGTGGTCCCAATAGTGTTTGGGGGGCTGTGAGATACAATCTAATGGTGGCTGCACCAATACACTCTGTGACACCCCATTTACACTCTGCAAGCAGTACTGAACTTAAGTATGGCTTGAGTAAGAAAGACAGAAATCTGGAAATATACTAGTGGTCCCAATAGTTTTTGGGGGGCGGTGAGATACAATCTAGTGGTGGCTGCACCAATACATTCTGTGACACCTCCTTTACACTCTGTGAGCACTAGTGAACTTAAATATGGCTTGAGTAAGAAAGACAGAAATTTGAAAATATACTAGTGGTCCCACTAGTTTTTGGGGGGCTGTAAGATACAATCTAGTGGTGGCTGCACCAATACACTCTGTGACACCCCCTTTACACTCTGAGAGCAGTAGTGAACTTAAATATGGCTTGAGTAAGAAAGACAAAAATCTGGAAATATACTAGTGGTCCCATTAGTTTTTGGGGGGCTGTGAGATACAATCTGGTGGTGGCTGCACCAATACACTCTGTGACACTACCTTTACACTGTGCAAGCCAAGCAGTAGTGAACTTAGATATGCCCTAAGTAAAAAATACAGAAATCAGAAAATATAGTAGAGGGCCCATTAGTTTTTAGGGGGCTGTGAGATACAATCTGGTGGTGGCTGCACCAATACACTCTGTGACACCCCCTTTACACTCTGCAAGCAGTAGTGAACTTAAATATCCTTGAGTAAGAAAGACAGAAATCGGGAAATATACTAGTGGTCCCATTAGTTTTTGGGGGGCTGTGAGATAAAATCTGGTGGTGGCTGCACCACTACACTCTGTGACACCCTCTTTACACTGTGCAAGCCAAGCAGTAGTGAACTTAGATATGCCTTGTGTAAGAAATACAGAAATCAGAAAATATAGTAGAGGGCCCAATAAAATAGTACTGAACACTTCTTAGGTGTATGCAACACCTAATGTCCCCTTTCTGCCAGCAGCCGATCACCATAGTGTACTGCTAAAATCATGGTAGCTGCCCTGCAAGTCCCAGCCAGCAGTCTGTAATAATACAATTTAAAAACAATTTGAAGCTCTTACAAGAGCTGTTTGGTTGTTTTGCTAGTATTTCCTGCCTACTGGAACGCTAATTTCCTCCCTAACGCTCTCCCTGACCAGCAGCTGCTCTGTCCATAATTTCTTCCAGCACACGTCTGAAGCAAGCACTACCGGGCGCGATTTTAATATGGCAGGGTCATCTGATCTGGCCAACCAACCAATCACTGCTATCGACATGTATGGGTCCCACGTGATTGCAGGATGTACCAAAGAGTCTCCTGCATGTTTATTGGCTGAGAAATAGCGCCCAAACTTACAGGAAACGGATGATGAGATTTTCTCGAGTATTGCGAGATGCTCGTCCGGGTAACGAGTACCATCAAGTACCCTAATACTCGAACGAGTACCAAGCTCGGACGAGCATGTTCGCTCATCACTATTCATAATGTATAAAGTGTATATCCAGATGTATTTAGTTTAGGGAAAAAGATTATATTTACTGGCAAAATATTCTTTAAAACTCACGTATGCTATGCCTATAAATTCTCCAATGGATGTCATATTATGAAAATATTCCTGTCAACAAGCATTGCTACAAGTTTAGACTATATAAAAAATATAGTTAAGCAAAAAGAGTCTGTAGAGCCTTATTTAGAAGTTTCAAAACAGAGGAGTAGCCAGATATTCCTTAAGGGAATGATTTATCCCCTTCTCCCAAAATGACGTCCAGGGACGTCATGAAAAGCAGTGCTGTTCTGCATATTGACAAAGGGAACCAGATCGCTCTTAAAGGGACCCAGGTCACTCTTAAAGGGACCCAGGTCGCTCTTAAAGGGACCGAGGTCGCTCTTAAAGGGACCCATTTTGCTCTTAAAGGGACATATTTCGCTCTTAAAGGGACCCAGGTCGCTCTTAAAGGGACCCAGGTCGCTCTTAAAGGGACCCAGGTCGCTCTTAAAGGGACACATTTCGCTCTTAAAGGGACCCAGGTCGCTCTTAAAGGGACCCAGGTCGCTCTTAAAGGGACCCAGGTCGCTCTTAAAGGGACAAATTTTACTCTTAAAAGGACCCATTTCGCTCTTAAAGGGACCCAGGTCGCACTTAAAGGGACCCAGGGCGCTCTTAAAAGGACCCATTTTGCTCTTAAAGGGACATATTTCGCTCTTAAAGGGACATATTTCGTTCTTAAAGGGACTCAGGTGGCTCTTAAAGGGACCCAGGTGGCTCTTAAAGGGACCGAGGTCGCTCTTAAAGGGACCCAGGTCGCTCTTCAAGGTACTCATGTTGCCCTTAAAGGGACCCGGGTCGCTCTTAAAGGCACTTAGGTCGCTCTTAAAGGGACCAATTTAGAGCGACTTGGGTCCCTTTAAGAGCGACTTGGGTACCGTCCCTTTAAGAGCGACTTGGGTCTCGTCCCTTTAAGAGTGACTTGGGTACCATACTTTAAGAGTGACTTGGGTACCGTACCTTTAAGAGCGACCTGGGTCCCGTCCTATTAAGAGCGACTTGGGTCCTGTCCTATTAGGAGCGACTTGGGTCCCGTCCTATTAAGAGCGACTTGGGTCCCGTCCTATTAAGAGCGACTTGGGTCCCGTCCTATTAAGAGCGACTTGGGTCCCATCCTATTAAAAGTGACTTGGGTCCCGTCCTATTAAGAGCGACTTGGGTCCCGTCCCTTCAAGAGCGACTTGGGTACCGTCACTTTAAGAGCGACCTGGGTACTGTCCCTTTAAGAGCGACTTATGTAATTCCCCTTACACAGCGCCTTGGGTACCGCCCCTTTAAGAGCGGCTTGGGTACCGCCCCTTTAAGAGCGGTTGGGTACCGTCCCTTTAAGAGTAGCTTGGGTACCGTCCCTTTAAGAGCGGTTTGGGTACCCTCCCTGCTACATGGCTGCCTCAGCTCTGCTATTTTACTGACTGAAATCTGCTACTTATAATGGTAAAGATCATTGCTCGGTTACCATGACAATCTTACTCATGTCAGTGAGACAAAATCGTTAAGGACCTTCCATATATTACATCTTCTATTGGCCAATAATGGACATGTGACTGTGGATTTTGTGAGACATTGCCTGACAAGACCTTAGAGTTCCTATTGGCTGCTATATTTCAGCTATTTGCATATGTGCTTTGATTGGCTGTTAGCAGTTAGAGTGTGGCCATTATTTCCAATGGGCCATTATTTTCTATGGGAAGTTAGGGGTCTTTAAACGTAAATTTCTTAAAAACGAGAAAACCGATCGAAACGAAAAATAGATAGCTCACCTCACACCGCCGAGGGCTGCGCAAAGCGGTTCAGGCTGTATTACGCGCAGAAAAATGGCTGGAAGAAACGGAAGAAGAAGAAGAAGAATACGGATTACAATATAATGCTTTTCAAGCACTATAACTAGATTTGCATTTCCAGGGAAATACATAGTGCTTGAAAAGAGTACCCCTTTACCAGTGACTTCCCTTTAAGAGAAACTTTAATCCTGGGTGCCGACTCTTTAAGAGTGACTTGGGTCCCATCCCTTTAAGAGCAACTTGGCTCCCGTCCCTTTAAAGGGACACAGGTCGCTCTTAAAGAGACCCATTTTGCTCTTAAAGGGACCCATTTCGCTATTAAAGGGACCCAGGTCGCTCTTAAAGGGACCCAGGTCGCTCTTAAAGGGACCCAGGTCACTCTTAAAGGGACCCAGGTCACTCTTAAAGGGACATATTTCGCTCTTAAAGGGACCCAGGTCACTCTTAAAGGGACCCAGGTCGCTCTTAAAGGGACATATTTCGCTCTTAAATGGACCCAGGTCGCTCTTAAAGGGACCCAGGTCGCTCTTAAAGGGACCCATTTTGCTCTTAAAGGGACCCATTTCGCTCTTAAAGGGACCCAAGTCGCTCTTAAAAGGGACCCAGGTCACTCTTAAAGGGACACAGGTCGCTCTTAAGGGTACCAAGGTCGCTCTTAAAGGGACCCAGGTTGCTCTTAAAAGGACCCATTTTGCTCTTAAAGGCACATATTTTGCTCTTAAAGGGACCCAATTTGCTCTTAAAAGGAACATATTTCGCTCTTAAAGGGACCCAGGTCGCTTTTGAAGGGACCCAGGTCGCTCTTAAAAGGACCCATTGTGCTCTTAAAGGGACATATTTTGCTCTTAAAGGGACCCATTTTGCTCTTAAAGGGACATATTTCGCTCTTAAAGGGACATATTTCGCTCTTAAAGGGACCCAGGTTGCTCTTAAAGGGACCCAGGTCACTCTTAAAGGGACCCATTTCACTCTTAAAGGGACCTAGGTCGCTCTTAAAGGGACCCAGGTCGCTTTTAAAGGGACCCAGATCGCTCTAAAAGGGACCCAGGTCACTCTTAAAGGGACCCATTTTGCTCTTAAAGGGACATATTTTGCTCTTAAAGGGACCCAGGTCGCTCTTAAAGGGATCCAAGTCGCTCTTAAAGGGACCCAGGTCGCTCTTAAAGGGACCCATTTAGCTGTTGAAGGGACCCATTTTTCTCTAAAAGGGACCCATTTTGCTCTTAAAGGGACATATTTCGCTCTTAAAGGGACATATTTTGCTCTTAAAGGGACCCATTTTGCTCTTAAAGGGACATATTTCACTCTTAAAGGGACCCAGTTCGCTCTTAAAGGGACCCAGGTCGCTCTTAAAGGACCCAGGTCGCTCTTAAAGGGACCAAGGTCGCTCATAAAGGGACCCAGGTCGCTCTTAAAGGGACCCAAGTCGCTCTTAAAGGGGCCCAGGTCGCTCTTAAAGGGACCCAGGTAGCTCTTAAATGGACTCAGGTCGCTCTTAAAGGGACCAATTTTACTCTTAAAGGGACCCATTTCGCTCTTAAAGGGACCCAGGTCACATTTTAAGGGACCCAGGTCGCTCTTTAAAGGACCCATTTTGCTCTTAAAGGGACATATTTTGCTCTTAAAGGACCCAGGTTGCTCCTAAAGGGACCCAGGTCGCTCTTAAAGGGACCCAGGTTGCTCTTAAAGGTACTTATTTCGCTCTTAAAGGGACCCAGGTCGCTCTTAAAGGCATTTAGGTGACTTGGGTCCCGTTCCTTTAAGAGCGACTTGGGTACCGTCCCTTCAAGAGCGACTTGGGTACCGTCCCTTTAAGAGCGACCTGGGTACTGTCCCTTTAAGAGCGACTTATGTAATTTTCCTTACACAGCGCCTTGGGTACCGTCTCTTTTAGAATGGCTATGGTACCATCCCTTTAAGAGCGGCTTGGGTACCGTCCCTTCAAGAGCGGCTTGGGTACCGTCCCTTTAAAGGGGTAGTGCGGCGGTAAAAAATTATTCACAGAATTACACACATTACAAAGTTATACAACTTTGTAATGTATGTTATGTCTGTGAATGGCCCCCTTCCCCGTGTCCCACCACCCCCACCCGTGTACCTGGAAGTGTGGTGCGCTGTACATACCTGTGACGTGCCGACCCCGTCTCCGATCTTCAGTCAGTGACGTCTTTTTCGGACGGATGGCGAACAACTCCGACTGTCCCGAATGCCGGCCGCCCTCTGCAGCGTCATTCGATGCTCAGCCGCGATTGGCTGAGCATAACTGTGCTCAGCCATTCGAGGCTGAGCAGCTGATGACACGGCCGCAGAAATTTGTAGACGGGGGTTGGCACATGACAGGTATGTATAGCGCACCACACTTCCGGGTACACGGGTGGGGGTCGTGGGACACGGGGAAGGGGGCCATTCACAGACATAACATACATTACAAAGTTGTATAACTTTGTAATGTGTGTTATTCTGTGAATAATTCTTTACCGCCGCACTACCCCTTTAAGAGCGGCTTGGGTACTGTCCCTTTAAGAGCGACTTGGATACTGTCCCTTTAAGAGCGGTTTGGGTACCCTCCCTGCTACATGGCTGCGTCAGCTCTGCTATTTTACTGACTGAACTCTGCTACTTATAAGGCTACGTTCACACAGAGCAAAAGGGGCGGATTACGCAAGGAAATATTTCCGCCTGAAATCAACTGACACTGAATTCCGAGCAGAATGTAAGCGGAACCCCTGTGTATTCTGTTAGGAAAGTGTTCAGCTCATAATCAGTTCTTGACAAATTCAGCGCGGAATACTCGAGGAATCTACGCTGATTCCGCATGCATTCAGCGCTTAATCAGCGCCGAAATTCAGCGAGTGTTCGGTGAGTAATAATAGAGGGAGGTGCCAACAACAATTTTGCAGACTTTGCAGACTAGACTATATGGTACCTGAATTTTCTAGAACAGATCACCTCAGAGCTGGCAGAGGAGAAGGAGCTGAGCTGAGCAGAGAGAAGCTGACCAGAAATGGCAAAACATTCCCGCTTTGCAATTGATGGAGATGCACTTATTTCTGAGGTATGTATGTATGTATGTTTTTTGGGGGAAACTTTTGCTGTGGTCATATGCTGTGTGCATGCTGACTTCTTTCTTGTGGGCCCCTGGTATCACCTCCTTTGGGTTGTCTTGGCATTTCCCCACCCTTTTAATATGTCAGATTTGAAAAATAGGCCCCGGGCATTAAGGCCAAAACAGGGGACAGGTGGGAAATTAAATTTGCAAAAAGAGTCTGTGAGGCCTAATTTAAGAGTCTCGAAACACGGGACTAGTCAGAGATCCCTTCCAGGGAAGGACCTAGCCTAGGGGTGGCTCCTGTAGGCAAACCACTGTATTAAGTTGCTATTAAATAACATAGTGGCATATGGAGCATCATACATTGGTACATAAAGGTAGAATTATTTAGAATGGAGTCTCATTTTTCTGGTTTTAAATAATCCCCCACCAGTGCACAGGCATGCTGGATTTATGTAGAGGTGTACAGCTCTACAGGAATCCAGGCACATCTGAGCTGCCTATGTGCCCTTACTGAAATCTCAGATACAATTTAGGACTGCAGGTGTAGTAAATTTGGGGACTCCCCCTTTATGCCATGCCAAGATGTAACATCATGCAACAATAATTGCAGTTTAAGGCTGCGTTCACACTACGTATATTTCAGTCAGTATATGTATATTTCAGTCAGTATATTTCAGTCAGTATTGCAACCAAAACCAGGAGTGGATTAAAAACACAGAAAGGATCTGTTCACACAATGTTGAAATTGAGTGGATGGCCGTCATTTAATGGCAAATATTTGCTGTTATTTTAGAACAACGGCTGTTATATTGAAATAATGGCAGTTATTTACTGTAATATGGCGGCCATCCACTCAATTTCAACATTGTGTGAACAGATCCTTTCTGTGTTTTTAATCCACTCCTGGTTTTGGTTGCATTACTGACTGAAATGTACTGACTGAATTATACGTAATGTGAACGCAGCCTAAAGAGTAGTGTCAGTATAAAACAACTGGCAACAGAGTATAGGTAATTATTGTAAAAATGTATTGACTGCCTAAATAACGGTTATATAATCAACTCTTACTACCCCAAATACATAAATGACCTACCCAGATGTTTATGATCATTGTGATTAGAAGAACAGAAGGCTTGGTGTAGATATGTTAGGTACCAACATTACATCCCAAGAAGTCACAGCGTGCTACCAACTTTTCCACAGCAAATATTCCATAGTGACTACGCTATATTTCATAAAGAGATTACCCAATTTATAACTCTTGTTACATAACTGTAAACATACAACATTACAAACAACAACCTCAAGGCTAGAGACAAGAAGTTTTTAATGACCTAAAGTGTATACCCAGATGTCTATTGTATCCACTATAATATATTTTTTGTTACTAGAAGAGAGAGAGTTAAGACTCTCTAGCAGTGTGTATTCTTAGAGACTTAAAAATCCACACAGTAAAACAATCGACTGAAATGTAAGGCAAATCTTTTTCGAAAGTGTTATACCCTGACCTAAATCAGTCTTTCCCTTTGAATCAGTTTATGTTACCAGTTATTTAGCAGATTGATTGCTGCTATAGCAACTGCACAGTCTGCTGTATAGACACTAGCATTAGTCCTTGATTCTTTTTACTGCTTATGTTGTCTCTCAGACCACATTTGGCGTAAGCTGAAAATTAGGAAACATTGAGGGAATTAATTTGCTTTGACATTGCTGATACCAAGCTTGCATATGTATACGCTTGCAGGGATAAAACAAAACAGTAGGTGCTTAAGCATTCATGTTTGTTCATGGCTCCCCGAGTGATCTAAAATTTATAATCTCAAATATTTCTTTTAGAAAGTGTCTGAATCATTATTGTCTATTATCACACACAGATCAGGGATTATTAGGTTGTTGGAAGGCATTACAGACTCTGCTCATCTTTGAAGTTATTGGAACATCATTTTATCTGCTCTCTTAAAGGCAGACAGAAATCTTCCCGATAGCTAGGCATCTGCTGCCCAGTTCTGCTGATATTTGAGATGAGACACATGATTCTTTCCCTTAGGGCTCCTTCTAGTCTCTTAGAAATGCAGAGCCATTTATGAAGGTCAAATGACGTGACATCCAGGTAGCCTGCCCCCTTCTGAAGCACAGTAAAATAGACAGGAGCTCTCTGGTGAAATCATCGTTTCTCACTGTATTTTAGTTGGTTGCAGCCCTATGCATTTGATGTAACAAGAAGACATTAAAGGAGGTGGTGAAGCAATTGCAATAGTAAAGTTCATTTTAAGGACCATGTAGGAGTGTCTTAAATTTCCTTAGCAGCTTTATAGGAACAACAATATGACATCAGTGGATTCTGTTATATAACAGCTAAGATTTATTCATGTTTTTTACATTTGTACACAGCGAAGCATCAAATACAGATTCTGCATAGCACTGTGTATGTTATTGATAACTTAGCATGCCTTTAACCCCTTATCGCATCTGAATGTAAACGTACATCCTGATGCAGGTGAAGGGGTTCGGGGGGGAGTTGAGAGAGAGGTCGCATGGCGTAAGCGCAAAAACCCTCCAAAGTGCAAAATTCAGATTTCTTGTCACATCAAATCCAGAAAAATTGTAATAAAAAGTGATCAAAAAGTAACATATATGCAAGTAAGGTACTGATAAAAAGTAAAGATCATGGCGCATAAAAATTACACATTCTCAGCCCCATGGACCAAAGGATAAAAGCGTTATGAGGATGGGAACAGGGCAATTTTAAACACATTTAGTTGTTGTTTTTTTAAATGTTTTAATTTTTATAAGCAGTCAGGTAAAATAAAAGTTATAATTACATATTGTTGTAATTATACTGACATGAGGAACATATATAACATGTCAGTTTTACTATAGAACAAATGACTTAAACACAAAACCCCCCAAAATGAAAACAAATTCCCGGCTCCAGTGCAGGGGTCTGTTGCTGCTCCCTGTTCTGAGCAGGGACCTGGGTTGTGACTTGTCAGCCCCTCTCAGCTAATCAGCGGCTCAGGTCCCCGCTCAGACCAGGAAGCAGCCAGGGGAACAAGAACCAGAGCGGGGACGAGCGGACCCCTGCGATGGAGTCGGGGAAGTAGGTGCATGTTCTTATGTGTAGCCACTTCCTCCTTGCCTCTTTTAGAAAAAATGGATGACGAGGGGCTTCCTCCTTTAACGATTTAGCCAGTTTCAATAAAGCTATTTTCTGCCCTTCTTGATTTCTTGCTCACAAACATTGACACCTTATACAGCAAGAGAACTGTTAAGAGCTGTAGTTTTAAAATAGCTGGTTGGAGACCAATGTTTACTGTATATTTGCTGTTTCTTTGTTTTATATTTTGCCTACACTTTAAAAAAACTTTTTTTTTTAACCCCTTTATGTCAATAACATGTATATATACGTTCCTATTGCACATACCCCGTGCATTAGGAATGTGTATATACGTTCATGCTCTGACGGGGTTTTATGATGAGAACAGGATCGCTGCAGAGATAGCGATCCCACTCTCATCTGACTGCAGCACCGGAGGTAATGAGAATCAGCTGCGATCCCGCAGCCGACCCTCATTAACCCCAGATTCCACGGTGGGGGGAGATGAAATAAGTAAAATCAGACCCCAGATCAGCCCCTCTAGTGCCCCAGTCACTAACCCCCCCTCACCGCGGCGGCCATCAGATCCAAGATGGCCACCACCATCGCTGTGAACAGACCTAAGTCTGTTCACAGTGATCAAAAAGAAAAAATTAATGAAAGCCCCATGCTCTCCGCCACCGGAGGTAGCGGAGAGCATGGGGCAGTAATCGGGGACCCCCCTGTGGGGTCCCGGTACAAGCGATCAGCTGTATATAATATATACCGCTGATCGCTTGTGCCATGTGCCGCCGCCACTTTTTATCCCCTGTCACCATAAATTATTGGTGACAGGGGATAAAAAGTGATGTGTCCGTCCCCCAAGTGAAAATGAATGTGCAAAGTACAAAAAGTGACAAACATACAAAAAAAAAACACACACTTTTTATTGTAGTTATAATTGCAGTTTACTCCCAAATTACCCCTAGCCCCCCCCCCAGATTACCCGTAACCACTGCAGGTTGCCCGTAACCACCCCAGGTTGTCCGTAATCATGCCAGATTGCACGTAACCCCCCCAGATTACACGTAACCACCGCACGTTGACTGCAACAACCGCACGTTGACCACAACCACCACACGTTGACCGTAACCACCGCACGTTGACTGTAACCACCGCACGTTGCCCGTAACCACCGCACGTTGCCCGTAACCACCGCACGTTGCCTCTAACCACCGCACGTTGCCAGTGACCCCTCCAGATTGCCTGTAACCACCCCAAATTACATGTACCCACTCCAGATGACCTATAAGCACTTCAGTTTATCCGTAACAATCCTAGATTGTCTGTAAACCCCCCCCCCCAGTTTGCCCGTAACCACCGCAGGTTGCGCATAACCATCCAAGCTTGCCCGTAATCATGCTAGATTACATGTAACCCCCCAGATTGCACACAACCACCGCAGGTTGCCTCTGACCACCGCATGTCGCCTCTGACCACCGCACTTTGCCACTGACAACCGCACCTTGCCACTGACATCCGCACCTTGCCTCTAACCACCCCAAATTGCCAATGACCCCCTCCAGATTGCCCGTAACCACGCCAGATTACAGGTACCCACCGCAGATTACCTATAAGGACTTCAGTTTATCCGTAACCACCCCAGATTGTCCGTAACCACCCCAGATTGTCTGTAACCACCCCAGATTGTCCGTAACCACCCCAGATTGTCCGTAACCACCCCAGATTGTCTGTAAGCACAGCAGGTTGTCCGTATCCACCCCACATTGCCCGTAACCACCCCATGTTTCCCATAACCACAGCAGGTTGCCTGTAACCACCCTAGGTTGTCTGTAACCACAGCAGGTTGTCCGTATCCACCCCACGTTGCCCGTAACCAGCCCAGGTTGCCTCTAACCACCCCAGGTTGCCTGTAACTAACCCAAGTTTCTTGTAACCACCCCAGGTTGCCTCTAACCAGCCCAGGTTGCCTCTAACCACCCCAGGTTGCCTGTAACTTACCCAAGTTTCTTGTAACCACCCCAGGTTGCCTCTAACCACCCCAGGTTGCCTGTAACTACCCCAGGTTGCCGTAACCACAGCAGGTGGCCCGTGACCACCCCATGTTGACCGTAACCACCTCCAGATTACCTGTAACCACCCCAGACTGTCCGTAACCACCTCAAGATTACCCGTAACCACCCCAGACTACCCGTAACCACCCCACATTACCTGTAATCTCATTTTTATTTTATTTTAGTAACTGCACTTTTCTAATAACTATTACTAGCT
Organism: Dendropsophus ebraccatus; assembly: GCF_027789765.1. Taxonomy (NCBI): domain Eukaryota; kingdom Metazoa; phylum Chordata; class Amphibia; order Anura; family Hylidae; genus Dendropsophus; species Dendropsophus ebraccatus. The sequence continues at coordinate 73,051,077 of NC_091456.1, forward strand.
GCGGTTTTGCTCCAGCAAATTGGCACTCCTTCTCCTCTGAGCCCCGTTGTGTGCTTATACAGTGGTTTATGCCCACATATGGGGTACCGTTCTACTCAGGAGAACCTGCTTTACAAATTTTTGGGTGCTTTTTCTCTCATGTTCCTTTTGAAAATTAGAAACTTTAATCTAAACGTATATATTATTGGAAAATTTAAATGTTTCAATTTTTTACGGCCTAATGGTGAATACTTTCCTCCAGCCCCTGTAGGATTAAAATGTTCATTATACCCCTAGATTAATTCTTTAAGGTGTGTAGTTTCCAAAATGGGGTCACTTATGGGGGTTTCCAGTATACAAACCTCCTAAATCAACTTAAAAAAAGAACTGGTCCCTAAACAAATCAGTTTTGGAAACTTTCACGAAAATGTGGTAATTTGCTGATAAATTTCTAAGTCCTGTAACACCCTGAAAAAGTAAAATATGTTTATGAAATGAAGCCAGAATAAAGAGGACATATCGGTAATGTGACTTAGTAACTAATTTATGTGATACGACTTTCTTTTTTTAGAAGCAGAGAATTTCAAAGTTCATAAAATGCTATTTTTTTTATTTTTCATGATATGTTGATGTTTTTCACAATAAACACACAGTGTACAAAGTACAAAGTAGTGACCAAATTTTGCCACTTATTTAAAGTTCCGTATGTGACGAAAAAACAATCTCAGAATCGCTAGCATACGTTAAAGCATCACTGAGGTTTAAGCGCATAAAGTGAGCCAGGTCAGATTTTGAAAAATGAGTCTGGTCTTTTAGGTGCAAATAGGCTTGGTCTTGAAGGGGTTAATAAACAAAATGTTTCTCGTACCGTATTTTCACACAGGAAATTTAGTTCAATTTAGTCCTTTGTCTCCCTTTCCTGCATGTTTTGTATTATTTTTAATGTGTTATAGTGTGAATTCAAGACGCAGTTCATGGCTTTCCTTAGCAACTTCCACATTTGTCTCTCGCCCACATTCCTTCCACCCACGTATTCATATTATTAATATGGTAATTATATACCCAAATACAAAAAACACTGGATACTGATTTTTAAAGAACAGGTTTACTACAGAACAGCTATAATAAAATGACACCCAATGAAAACAGACAATTATAGAAAGTGAATTCTCTGTTTTGTACATTGACAAATGCCTACAAAATAGCACTCGATTAAGCCTATGGATGTCTGTTTCAATCACATGAAAGATGTGACTAGTTCCTCTCTCTGATTTTCAATATGTTTGCAATATTTTATTTTGCTTTCTGCAAAACAGAATACTTAATTTCATAATATTGATTTTATATCTGCAGGAAATACAATCCAGCATACAAATGCAGTACTTGAATGCAAAAATCCATGTCTGTACTATACGGTACAAGATCAATAAGCCTTTCATGAATGAATTGAGTTGCTGTTCCTGACATCATATTTAAGGAGGTTGTCAAGGAAAAAAAAAATCACTTTTCCCCTATCCACATGATACGGGAAAAGTAGGAGGTCGCCGGGGGAGGAACCACCTCTGAACCCCCGCCAATCTCTGCATCGGGCCTGCTGGCTCTGTTATGAATAAAGCTGCAGGCACGGCATATAATTACAACTATAGGCAACTTATATAACTTTTTATGACTGCTTTTAAAAAGTAATAGAAAAACTAAATGTTTTTTTTAATTGCTCTTTTGCCATCCTTATAACTTTTTATCCTTTGGTCTATGGGGGAGTGAGGTTTAGTTTTTTGTGCCATGATCTGTAATTTCCATCAGTAGCTTGCTTGTGAATATGTGACTTTTTTATCACTTTTTATTACAATTTTTCCAGATTTGATGTGATCAAAAATGTGCAATTTGGCATTTTGACATTATTTTGCGTTTTTGATATTTACTGTGCAAGATCAGGAATACCATAATTTTATAGTTCAGGTATTCCGCCCCCAGCGATACCAAATATGTTTATTTATTTATATATTTATAAAATGGGAGTAATTTAAACTTTTATTATGGGATGGGACTTTTTATTATTAAAATTAACTTAAAAATAAAAAACCTGTATCAATTTATACAGCGACAGCATACACTCTACTGATCTCATATACAGCATTGATCAATAAAATCAGTTTATTATTGATCTGGGCTGCTGGAGCTCAGAGCACCGAGCCAGGTTCAGCATCATTGCGACGCTGAGGCCTATCAGTATAGCATCCATATTATTCAGTATATAATACAGACCCATTGTAAATTTATGGGGCTATTTACATCCATGTTTAAAAAAAAAAGAATAATAATAATGCAGTATGGATTGTGCTCATCGAAGTATATGGTGAGTGTTCAAAACATGTATGCATCTGTGTATTATCACTATGTTATCTAACAGTCTGAATAGCTGTGTTACATATTTCAATGTCCTCCTTAGTCACCTTTTTTCATGGGTCTGTGACAGGGAAGCAAATACTAATGGAAAGCTGATGTAATATGATCTATAAGGCTATGTTCACACTACGTAAGAGACCTGCCGGCCGGGTCACGGAACGGCTGGTCTCTGCAAAGATCATCCCGGCCGGGTCACGGAACGGCTGGTCTCTGCAAAGATCATCCCGGCCGGTACTTAAGTACAGGCCGGATGATCTTTCCGGCCGCAGTGTTCTGATGCTGGCGCATCAGCACGCCCGTACCAGAACTTCCCATAGCGCACAATAAAGCAAGCGGCCGGAGCCACTTGCTTCATTGTGTGAACTGACAGATCTTTCAGTGAATTGCGGCCGCAGAAAACTGACATGTCAGTTCTTTGCGGCGCTGCATGGGATCTCAGCCGGAGCGTATACTATGTGTACTTTTACATAGTGTATTGCTGAATTGTGCATCCATATATGCACATTTTCAGATACACTTGTGTTAAGGCCTTAGAGCTATAAAATGTCATAGGTAATGCATTTATGTATTGTGTGCATTAGTCAGACTCTCAAAGAAGCATTATTATTAGTGATAAGAGAACATGCTCGTCCGAGCTTGGTACTCGTTCGAGTATTAGGGTACTCAATGGTACTTGTTACTCGGACGAGCATCTCGCGATACTCGAAAAAATCTCATCATCTGTTTCCTGTGAGTTTAGGTGCTATTTCTCAGCCAATCAATATGCAGGAGACTCTTTGGTACATCCTGCGATCACGTGGGACCCATACATGTCGATAGCAGCGATTGGTTGGCCAGATCAGATGACCCTGCCATATAAAAATCGCGGCCGCACATGCATGCTGGAAGAGATTAGGGACAAAGCAGCTGCTGGTCAGGGAGAGCGCTAGGGAGGGAATTAGAGTTCCAGTAGGCAGGGAATACTAGAGAAACAATCAAACAGCTCTTGTAAGGGCTTTAAATGATTTTTAAATTGTATTACTACAGACTGCTGACTGGGACTTGCAGTGCAGCTACCACGATTTCAGCAGCACACTGTAGTAATCGACTGCTGGAAGAATAGAAACATTAGGTGTTGCATACAGACCCCTAAGAAGTGCTCAGTTATCTTTTATTTTGTGGCTGGTGGTGCTGCTGACGTACATTGTAATGCTGTGATTTGTAGTACACCTGAATAGAACCTCACTGCTCATTGTAAGGGGGTGTCACAGAGTGTATAGGTGCAGCCACCAACAGATTGTATACCACTGCCCCTCAAAAACTAGTGGGACCACTAGTATATATCCAGATTTCAGTTTTTCTTACTCAAGCCACATCTAAGTTCACTACTGCTTGCACAGTGTAAAAGAGGTGTCACAGAGTGTATAGGTGCAAGAGTGGGCCCCCCCCTCCCTTTCGGCACATTGTATAATGTACTGAATTTGCCCCCACACTGTATCAAGAGCCCCAATACATACAGTAGTTACCTTATAACACTCCTACCACCATACAGTGATTACATATTACATAAAAACTGCACTAAACAAAACAGAAAGATATCACCAATGATACCATTACATAATGCCGCCACATCATGACCCCTAACACTACAACCCTATAACAGAGTGCAGTTACATCCAGTGACTCACCGGGGGCATCTTCTCCGATCAGAGTCAGTCACCTTTTCTTTTTCTCTCCATCCAGCCTGGGCCACCTTAAAGTCTTCTCCTGGCTGTGAATCTGCTCACCAGAATCTGCCAGAGAAATATTTTAGGCTCCAACACATACAGTAGTTAGGTCCCTTGTACCCCTATACAGTAGTTACACCCCTCTGTACCCCTACATAGTTACACCCCTCTGTGCCTCCATAGTTTTAAGGTGTCCCTGTAGTATATAGCCCCTCATGTGCTCCTCCAGTTATATACTGCCCTCCTGTGCGCTCCCCCATTAGTATATAGCCCCCCTGTGCACTCTCCCCAGTAGTATATAGCCCCCTGTGCTCTCCCACAATAGTATATAGCCCCCCTGTGCTCTCCCACAATAGTATATAGCCCCCCTGTGCTCTCCCCCAATAGTATATAGCCCCCCTGTGCTCTCCAACAGTATATAGACCCCTATGCTCTCCCACAACAGTATATAGCCCTCCTGTGCTCTCCCCCAATAGTATATAGCCCCCCTGTGCTCCCCCCAATAGTATATAGCCCCCTGTGCTCTCCCCAATAGTATATAGCCCCCCTGTGCTCTCCATAATATATAGCCCCCCTGTGCTCTCCCCCATAGTATATAGACCCCTGTGCTCTCCCACAATGGTATATAGCCCCCCTGTGCTCTCCCACAATAGTATATAGCCCCCCTGTGCTCTCCCCCAATAGTATATAGCCCCCCTGTGCTCTCCAATAGTATATAGACCCCTATGCTCTCCCACAATAGTATATAGCCCCCTGTGCTCTCCCCCAATAGTATATAGCCCCCCTGTGCTCCCCCCCCAATAGTATATAGCCCTGTGCTCTCCCCAATAGTATATAGCCCCCCTGTGCTCTCCATAATATATAGCCCCCCTGTGCTCTTCCCCATAGTATATAGACCCCTGTGCTCATCAATAGTATATAGCTCCCTGTGCTCCCCAATAGTATATAGCTCCCCAGTGCTCCCCCATAGTATATAGCCCCCTGTGCTCCCCCATAGTATATAGCCCCCTGTGCTCCCCAGTAGTATATAGCCCCCTGTGCTCCCCAGTAGTATATAGCTCCCCTGTGCTCCCCAGTAGTATATAGCTCCCCTGTGCTCCCCCATAGTATATAGCTCCCCTGTGCTCCCCATAGTATATAGACCCCTGTGCTCCCCATAGTATATAGACCCCTGTGCTCCCCAGTAGTATATAGTCCCCTGTGCTCCCCCATAGTATATAGCTCCCCTGTGCTCCCCATAGTATATAGCTCCCCTGTGCTCTCCCCCATAGTATATAGTCCCCTGTGCTCCCCCATAGTATGTAACTCCCCTGTGCTCCCCCATAGTATATAGCTCCCTGTGCTCCCCCATAGTATATAGCTCCTCTGTGCCCCCCCCCATAGTATATAGCCCCCTGTGCCCCCCAGAGTATATAGCCCCCTGTGCTCCCCCATAGTATATAGCCCCCTGTGCTCCCCCATAGTATATAGCCCACTGTGCTCCCCCATAGTATATAGCTCCCCTGTGCTCCCCCATAGTATATGCGCTCCCCCTGTGCTCCCCCATAGTATATAGCTCCCCTGTGCTCCCCCATAGTATATGCGCTCCCCCTGTGCTCCCCCATAGTATATAGCTCCCCTGTTCTCCCCATAGTATATGCGCTCCCCCTGTGCTCCCCCATAGTATATAGCCCCCTGTGCTCCCCCATAGTATATAGCCCACTGTGCTCCCCCATAGTATATAGCTCCCCTGTGCTCCCCCATAGTATATGCGCTCCCCCTGTGCTCCCCCATAGTATATAGCTCCCCGTCCCATATAACATTGAAAAAAACAAACACTGTTAGGGGGCAGCGGCGAACGCCGGGGGGGCCCTGCAGGGGGCGCCATGGAGGGGTAAGTAGATTACCCATCCATTGCGCTCCCCCCTGACAGGCAGGTGGCCGGAGCCCTGTGCGACCGCATTGGTCGCACATAGCAACGGCCGGCCTGCTCGGGGGCCCCTTTAACCTCTTAAGGACATAGGACGTACCGGTACGTCCTATGTCCTCATTAGCACTTCAAAGCGGGGCCGCGCTGCGGCCGCGCTTTGAAGTGCCGCGATCCCGGGTGCCGCGTGTAGCCCGGGACCGCCGCTATTAGCGGGCACGGTCCGATCGCCGTGCCCGCTAATTAGCTAATCGGAGGCAGCTGTCAAAGTTGACAGCTGCCTCCGATTACCGGAGGCAACGTTTCCCTGGTGTCTAGTGGGGGAGATCGCTCCTCCGGGACCTTGTCCCGGAGGAGCGATCTCCGTTACTGATGCCGGCCGGGGACGCGTCCAAGATGGCGCCGTCCTCAGCTCGGCACTCGTTTGTTTCCGGCTGCAGCAGCCGAAAGCAAACGAGTGCCGATCTCATGGATCTCTGCAGCATATCTATGCTGCAGAGATCTCTATGAGAGATCAAAGTGTATATACTAGAAGTCCCCCAGGGGGGCTTCTAGTATATGTGTAAAAAAAAAAAAAAACGTGTTGTTAATAGTAAAAATCCCCCTCCCCTAATAAAAGTCTGAATCACCCCCCTTTCCCCAGGTTTTAAATAAAAGTAAACAAATAAATAAATAAATAAACATGTTTGGTATCGCCGCGTGCGTAATCGCCCGAACTATTAATTATTCACATTCCTGATCTCGTACGGTAAACGGCGTCAGCGCAAAAAAATCCCAAAGTGCAAAATTGCGCATTTTTGGTCGCATCAAATCCAGAAAAAATGTAATAAAAAGCGATCAAAAAGTCGTATATGCGCAATCAAGGTACCGATAGAAAGATCACATCATGGCGCAAAAAATGACACCTCGCACAGCCCCATAGACCAAAGGATAAAAGCGCTATAAGCCTGGGAATGGAGCGATTTTAAGGAATGTATATTGGTTAACAACGGTTTGAATTTTTTACAGGCCATCAGATACAATATAAGTTATACATGTTACATATCGTTTTAATCGTAACGACTTGAGGAACATGCATAACAAGTCAGTTTTACCCCAGGGCGAATGGCGTAAAAACACATTTCCCCCAAATAAAAGAAATGCGTTTTTTTTTTCAATTTCACCACACTTTGAATTTTTTTCTGGTTTCGCAGTGTACTTTATGCAAAAATTCAGCCTGTAATTGCAAAGTACAATTAGTGACGCAAGAAATAAGGGGTCATGTGGGTTTCTAGGTGGAAAAATGCAAGTGCTATGACCTTTTAAACACAAGGAGGAAAAACCGAAAACGTAAAAACGAAAATGGGCCATGTCCTTAAAGGGTTAAACAGTGGGCCCGGTGCACGTGCACCATGTGCCCTCTGGTTAAAGCGGCCCTGGGGACCACTAGTATATTTTCTAATTTCTGTATTTCTTACTCAAGGCATATTTAAGCTCCATACTGTGCAGTGTCCATAAAATGGTGAACCCCAGGGGTAAGGGTAGAGGACGAGGGTGTGGGCATGGGATTCCAAGAGATGCAGTTGGCAGAGCCTGCGGTTCAGGGCAGGGTGACACAGCAGCACCCGTTGAGGAGGGAGCAGTGGCACACTGCAGACTTTCACTTCCTAGCTTCTTCACCCAACTTACGGGGTCTCATGGTAGACCGATATTGAAACCGCAGCAGTGTGAACAGGTGATCACGTGGATAGCGGATAATGTGTCCAGTAACTTATCCACCACCCAGTTTTCCACGCAGTCCACCCACGCTACCCAAGGGAGTGGAACCCTTGCTCCATCAGCTCAGCCTCCTTCCCCACAGCCTGGCCCCTCCAGGGAAAGAAGGAATTTAGATCCACCACCACCACCACCACCATGCTCCCAGGAACTCTTTTCTGGATCCTTCCCTGAGTCTGAGCACATTTATTACAAATTTATTACAAAATTGTAACAAAGACTGCACAGTGTTTTGCTCATACTGGAAAGATGAAGCTCAGTTATCCACAACTCTGGAAATTGTCCAAAGGTTGTGGCAATATCTTTCTCCTTAACCTCTTAAGGACATAGGACGTACCGGTACGTCCTATGTCCTCACTTGCACTTCAAAGCGGGGCCGCGCGGCGGCCCCGCTTTGAAGTGCCGCGATCCCGGGTGCCGCGTGTAGCCCGGGACCGCCGCTATTAGCGGGCACGGTCGGATCGCCGTGCCCGCTAATTAGCTAATCGGAGGCAGCTGTCAAAGTTGACAGCTGCCTCCGATTACCGGAGGCAACGTTTCCCTGGTGTCTAGTGGGGGAGATCGCTCCTCCGGGACCTTGTCCCGGAGGAGCGATCTCCGTTACTGATGCCGGCCGGGGACGCGTCCAAGATGGCGCCGTCCTCGGCTCGGCACTCGTTCGTTTTTGGCTGCAGCAGCCGAAAGCAAACGAGTGCCGATCTCATGGATCTCTGCAGCATATCTATGCTGCAGAGATCTCAATGAGAGATCCAAGTGTATATATTAGAAGTCCCCTAGGGGGGCTTCTAGTATATGTGTAAAAAAAAAAAATAAAGTGTTGTTTATAGTAAAAAGCCCCCTCCCCTAATAAAAGTCTGAAACACCCCCCTTTTCCCAGGTTTTAAATAAAAGTAAACAAATAAATAAATAAATAAACATGTTTGGTATCGCCGCGTGCGTAATCGCCCGAACTATTAATTAATCACATTCCTGATCTCGTACGGTAAACGGCGTCAGCGCAAAAAAATCCCAAAGTGCAAAATTGCGCATTTTTGGTCGCATCAAATCCAGAAAAAATGTAATAAAAAGCGATCAAAAAGACGTATATGGGCAATCAAGGTACCGATAGAAAGATCACATCATGGCGCAAAAAATGACACCTCGCACAGCCCCATAGACCAAAGGATAAAAGCGCTATAAGCCTGGGAATGGAGCGATTTTAAGGAACGTATATTGGTTAACAACGGTTTGAATTTTTTACAGGCCATCCGATACAATATAAGTTATACATGTTATATATCGTTTTAATCGTAACGACTTGAGGAACATGCATAACAAGTCAGTTTTACCCCAGGGCGAATGGCGTAAAAACACATTTCCCCCAAATAAAAAAAATGCGTTTTTTTTTTCAATTTCACCACACTTTGAATTTTTTTCTGGTTTCGCAGTGTACTTTATGCAAAAATTCAGCCTGTAATTGCAAAGTACAATTAGTGACGCAAAAAATAAGGGGTCATGTGGGTTTCTAGGTGGAAAAATGCAAGTGCTATGACCTTTTATGCACAAGGAGGAAAACGTAAACGAAAATGGGCCATGTCCTTAAAGGGTTAAGAGTGGATTATTGGTTTTGTCTGCCCATTCCTTGCAACAGGGGCCTGCAGATCCTTGAACTGCAGGGAGATACATTCTCCTCTGGCTGTGAAAGAGCAGAACATGGCAGAAAATTGCCTTTTAAACGGGAAATAAAATGAAGGAAGCTGACCTTGCCCATCTTTCCAAATGAAAAAAGAAAAGGAACTTCAAATAAAAATGCATAAACGTGTTTCTTTTATTACCAAATAGTGCTACAATGAAGAATGCAAACTTTGCTGTCTAATTCTGTGTTTCCCTCTCTCTCTCACTCTTTTTTTTGTACAATTTGTAAACCGAGTGGTAAACTTTGTCAGTATTCTGTTCTTAAGTGTGTGTCTGTATACTGACCTGTGTCTGTCTGCTGGTATAAAATAATAACAAAACAAAAGAGGAAAAAATAAAAAATAAAAACAGACCCTGCTCAAACTAAAGAAACAAATGACAATTCTATTTGTTGAGCAGCACATAATTAGTAAGGCAGGATCTCAAGTGATGATCCCTTTGCATGAGACAATTGCAAGATCCTCAAGGAATTAAAACCAGGATGCCTGAGCCACATCAGTTCTGAAGTTATGTTGAGTATTGTGTTGAGAAAGCCATATATGAACATGTCAAATTCAAACTCAAAACAGCGGTGGGGGGAGAGGTGGTGAGTCACATGATGCAAGGAATATTACCCCAACTGCTACAGTCAAATAAATAGTCAAATTCAAACTCAAAACAGCGGTGGGGGGAGAGGGGGTGAGTCACATGATCCAGGGAATGTTACCCCAACTGCTACAGTCAAATTCAAAGTCAAATTCAAACTCAAAACAGCAGTGGGGGAAGAAGTCAGGATGCCAGGAGCCACAGAACAAGCCAAAGTGTGAACCGGGTAATGTATGCACTGGGCCGCAGGGGGTTAAGGGGGTTGCTGCTTACATACTCGCAGCAGGATGACAATTCTGCTGGGAGTATGTAATCCTATCGAAAATTACAGGAGGGGAACCACAACAGATTTTGCTGCGAACTCGCAGCATGAAATCCACTGCGATTCTGTTACGTGTAAAGCTACCCTAAAGATGCAACAAAAAATGACCACATCAAAAAAGTGATGTGGCCCTAAAGTGACATTATCAGCAACACTATAGAGTTGAAGTACCCCCTTTGAGACCCTGGTTCTAAATGGTAGCATTTAAAAAAGGCTCTCTGCATTTTGGAATCTGTCCTGCACCAAATTTGCACTCTGTCCTGCACCAATAGTTTAGAAATAAAATAAGGTGTGTGCTGTGCAACATCAGTGGCAAGGTCCACAAAACCACATATACGTGGACCACTAAGCCCGAGCAGGGAAGTTACACTTTCCTAAATTTTCACTGGGTTAATGTACTTGTGGCTGGGCCTGAAGCGTAAAGCATTTTGGCACTTGTCTTACCAAATAGAAACATAGAAGATTGTTGGCAGAAAAAGACCAACCATACCTGAATCAGTAGGCCTGAGCAGGGACGTTACATTTTCATACATAGATTAAAGGATAAAAGCGTTATAAGCATGGCAATAGAGCAATTTTAACCCTTTGAGGACCAGGCCCAAAATGACCCAGTGGACCGCGCAAATTTTGATCTTTGCGCTTTCGTTTTTCCCTTCTCCCCTTCTTAGAGCTCTAGCACTTTCAGTTTTCTATCTACAAGGCCATGTAATGGCTTATTTGTTACAGGAATAGTTGTACTTTGTAATGACGTCTTTCATTTTACCATAACATGTATGAGGGAATCCTAAATATATTATTTATGAAGATATAAATAGGTGAAATCGTAAAAAAAGAATGCAATATGGTAACGTTTGGTCCGTTCCTGTGTCTACGTAATGCACTATATGGTAAAATCGACATTATACTATTACTCTATAGGTCAGTCCGAACAAAACCAGCCGGCCCCCACCTGCTATGAAGCGCGCTTCATAGCTCAGGACGTACCAGTACGTCCAGGGTCGTCTGAGGACAGACTTCCAGGACATACCGGTACGTCCTAGGTCGCCTAGGGGTTAAGGAACATATATTATTTTAAAAAGCTTTTAATTGTTTAAAAGCCCACAAATAAAGTAAAAGTTATACATCGTTACAATCGTTGTAATCGTACTAACTTGAGGAACATGTATATCAGTTTTAGGGCGAACGGCTTAAAAACAACACCACCACCCCCCAAATTTTTCAGTTTTACCACACATATAATTTTTTTCTTGTTTCACAGCATATTTTAGGCAAAAATTACGTCTGCCATTGCAAAGTACAATTAGTGGCACAAAAAATAAGGGCTCATCTGGGTCTCTAGGTGGAAAATGCATGTGCTCTGGCCTTATATACACAAGGAGGAAAAAATGAAAGCTCAAAAATTGAAAACTGGCTGTGTCCCCTAAGGGTTAATACAGCCTGAATCACTTCACGCACAGACTCCATTTAAACTGTGTTCCAAAGCCCTTAGCAGTTACAGGTGTGCTAAGTATTTTTGATTTTCAATCAGTACTGCATTAGCTCCTAAAGGGCAGTTAATGAATTCACTTTAAAAGGGCTGGTACCGAATAAGTTCTTAAAGGACCATTACTGAATTTGCCCGTACCAAATTTGCTCTTAAAGGGTGTGTACTAAATTCACTGTTAAAAGGCCGGAACCGATTTTCCTCTTAAAGGGCTGGTATCAAATTAGCTCTTAAAAGGCCAGACCAAGGACACTAGTAAAGGGACAGTACCCCCTGGGGGACTTATAGTATAAGAACACTGACCTCTCATTGAGATCTATGCATTGAGTATAGTTATACTGCATAGATCACTGAAATCGGCACTGGATTGCTTTCGGCTGCTGCAGCCGAACACAATCGAGAGCCTAGCCTGGATCAGCGCCATTACGGCGCAGACCCCGGCCGGTGCCAGAAGCAAGGATTGCGCCTCCACGAGAACGTCACGGGGGGCCATCCCCCCACTAGACAACAGGGATGAGGGTGCAAGTAGTAATCAGATGTAGCTGTCAACTTTGACAGCTGCATCTGATTACTTAATTAGCGGTCACCGCGGTCCCGGGCTACAAGCTGCACCTGGGACCGCCGAGCAGCCCCGCTCTGAGCTTCTGTAGACAATCCTGGACGTACCTGTACACCCAGGGTCGTCTAGGGGTTAAAGGGCTAATACTGAATTTGCTCTTAACAGCATAACACAAAAGTTGCTCTTAAAGGGCAGGTACTGATTTTTCTCTTAAAGGGGTTATCCAGCGCTACAAAAAAAGTAAGCCTACAAGTTAGTCTTAACTCTATGAGGAGCAAGCCCAAAATGACCCAGTGGAACGTGCCAATTTTCATTTTTGAGCTTTCGTTTTTTCCTCCTCCTCTTCTAAGAGCTATAGCACTTTTATTTTTCTATCTACAGGGCCATGTAAGCCCTTGTTTTTTTCTGGAACAGGTGTGCTTTGTAATGGCATCTTTCATTCTACCATAACATGTATGATGGAACCCAAGAATATTATTTATGAAAATATAAATTGGTGAAATTGGAAAACAGAATGCAATATTGTAACTTTTGGGGGGATCCTGTGTCTATGTAATGCACTATACGGTTTAAGCGACATGATACCATTATTCTATAGGTCCGTCTGAACACAACCATGTGTAGGTTTACACAGATTTTCTAATGTTTTAGTTTTTTTATGAAATCTATAGAGATGAGCGAACCGGGTTTGGGTTCGAGTTGATCCGAACCCAAATGTTCGGTATTTGATTAGCGGGAGCTGCTGAACTTGGATAAAGCTCTAAGGTTGTCTGGAAAACATGGATACAGCCAATGACTATATCCATGTTTTCCAGATAGCCTTAGGGCTTTATCCAACTTCAGCAGCCACCACTAATCAAATGCCGAAAGTTCGGGTTCGGATCGACTCGAGCATGCTTGAGGTTCGCTCATCTCTAGAAATCTACTATCTCTTATAATGGTTTTAGTTTCTCACCTATGGGGCTGTATGGGATGTCATTTTTTGCACCATGATCTCTACTTTTTATTAATACCCTATTCGTGTAGATTGGATGTTTTGATCACATTTTTATTACATTTTTTATGTATAATTTAACAAAAAATCAGCTTCCTCCTGGCTTCTCCCTCTTTTCCTTTATGACGCTCGGTCCGATCGCCGTGCCCGCTAATTAAGTCTTCAGATGCAGATGTCAAAGCGAACATCGAACAACTCCCCAGAACAGTAACAAAAATGATCTTTCAATTTAACATACTAAATATGGACATGGAATAGTTTGCATTCTTAAATTAAGTATAGCAACGGATCTGCAGAGCTAATGATTTTATTTCTGACTCTATTAATATTGGGAAGTACAGGTTATTCCCTTAACAGCATCTATAGCAGCATACTACAAGCTAACATTTAAGCACTGTGTCACTCACACTCACTTTGGGTTGTATTTTTGAGGCTTATAACACGTTTTAGAAAAATTGTATTTCATCCAGACACAAAAATATTAGAATGCAGCCATATTGTATGTCATGTTGGTTGGTATGAGACTTTTATCAAGTAATATCAGCAAACAGGGAGATATATGATCAGTGGTGAATAGCAGACAACCAATGTGAGATCAGAATTTATAGGCAGGAAATATAGAGGTAAATTTATATTTATGAACAATAAAAAGTAGATAAAATGCATTACAGTATATGAAGATGAGAGTAGGGAAAATGAAAAACAGAATGCAATACAGATGGGCTTATTATAGGTAACATACAACAGGCCTATGTCTCCTGTGTTTGTGAAAAAGGTGTCTGTAAATAAACATGATTACTACCTACTTTTGATGTCCGCATCATGTAACTAATGAAGAACGCTATGTTTTGTGAGCTGGCTTTGGTGGCTTTATAAAGTGGGTGATAAGCTGTCTGTTCATAAATCCTTTGTTGATGTCATAGGTAGAAGAGAAAATATATCAGAGTTGCAAAAAGAGATGATTACTGGTTTCTAGACCAAGGTTGGCAGTGTTTCTCAAACTGCAAACTGCACTTTGCGAATGGTTTCCGTGTTGCTGTGGTTAAAGTATATCATAAAAGAACAAATGTGGGATAATAAAAAAGGACACTGGAGATTGACACTTTCCATGAACATAAGGTTGCCAAGAATTATTAATCGCCACCCATACGCCTTCTTACAGTGGTAATTAAGGGTATTTATTCTAGCCCATCGCCTTTTCATGGTAGGGGTAGAATAAGGCAGCACAGGTCTCCCACAGAGATGTGGGCCCCTACTGTATCAAGTAGGAGCTGAGAAATATCTGTTGATGGGAGATTAAACCCTTCTATGCATATCAGAACAGTGACATAGAGAGTATGTTGAAAACTTCTCACCCGTCAGCTTCTAAATGTCACTTGTCTAGGGAGTGACAACCCGCTCAGCCAATCACTGACTGACTGAGACGGGATAGTGTAGCGGACAGAGATTGGATGAGCACGCTTTCACTCTTGTCTGAAGAGTGACAACTCACTCAGCCAGTCACTGGCCGCAGCGCTATCCCGCTTCAGTTAGCAATTGGCTCAGTGGGCTGGAGGTGCCTGAAGACATCGGAGAAACAGAAGCTTCGCTCATCTCTAATAGTAACACAAAAACTAAATTAGTATACAGTATCTAAACCTTTAAAGGTGAGTTCACTTCACACATAATAGAATCGCAGCGGATTTCATGCTGCGAGTTCATGATGTCAGGATGCCAGGAGCCACAGAACAAGCCAAAGTGTGAACCGGGTAATGTATGCACTGGGCCGCAGGGGGTTAAGGGGGTTGCTGCTTACATACTCGCAGCAGGATGACAATTCTGCTGGGAGTATGTAATCCTATCGAAAATTACAGGAGGGGAACCACAACAGATTTTGCTGCGAACTCGCAGCATGAAATCCACTGCGATTCTGTTACGTGTAAAGCTACCCTAAGGCTGGGTTCACACTATGTATATTTGAGGCTGTATTTGTGAGGCTGTATAGCAACCAAAACCAGGAGTGGATTGAAAACACAGAAAGGCTCTGTTCACATAATGTTGTAATTGAGTGGATGGCCGCCATTTAATGGCAAATTTTTGCTGTTATTTTAAAACAACGGCTGTTATATTGAAATAATGGCAGTTATTTACCGTTATATGACGGCCATCCACTCAATTTCACCATTGTGTGAACAGAGCCTTTCTGTGTTTTCAATCCACTCCTGGTTTTGGTTGCTATGAGGACCTGACTTGAGGACCAAATACTGCCTGCAGTATACAGTGTGTGAACCCAGCTTAGATGCAACAAAAAATGACCACATCAAAAAAGTGATGTGGCCCTAAAGTGACATTATCAGCAACACTATAGAGTTGAAGTACCCCCTTTGAGACCCTGGTTCTAAATGGTAGCATTTAAAAAAGGCTCTCTGCATTTTGGAATCTGTCCTGCACCAAATTTGCACTCTGTCCTGCACCAATAGGTTAGAAAATAAGGTGTGTGCTGTGCAACATCAGTGGCAAGGTCCACAAAACCACATATACGTGGACCAGTAAGCCCGAGCAGGGACGTTACACTTTCCTAAATCTTCACTGGGTTAATGTACTTGTGGCTGGGCCTGAAGCGTAAAGCATTTTGGCACTTGTCTTACCAAATAGAAACATAGAAGATTGTTGGCAGAAAAAGACCAACCATACCTGAATCAGTAGGCCTGAGCAGGGACGTTACATTTTCCTAATTCTCCACTGGGTTAATGTACTAGTGGCTGGGCCTGAGGCGTGAAGCATTTTGGCGATTGTCCTACCAAATAGAAACATAGAATATTGTCAGCAGAAAGAGACCAATGGGTCCATCTAGTCTGCCCTTTTAGTATTTCCCTTCCTATTATCTTAGGCTTGATATATGTATATCCCAGGCAGGTTTTAATTCTGTTATAGTAGATTTACCAACCACATCTGCTGGAAGTTTGTTCCAAGCATCTACGACTCTTTCAGTAAAGTAATATTTTCTCCAGGAATATCAACCCTATTGCACATTTTTGTGTCATCAGCAAACAGACAAACTTTAATTACCAAACCTTCTCCTACGTTTTTTCTCTTACAAACATTTTAAAAAGATAGGACTCTTTAGCCAATCACAAATCCAGGGCTGGCGTCAGCACAGGGCTTACCAGGGACAGTGCTGAGGCCCACAGTGCCTCTAGAGGCCCAGAGAGGGAGAAGAGCCCGCTCTTGTAATGTTCAGCCTGCTCACTGTAGTGCAGGGTGAGGGGGTGAACATCAGAAAACACAGGAGACAGAGAAGGACCTGCACAGAGAGTGAAAAGGGTGAAGGACCTGATCACATGACCCAAAAGTCCTCCACCTTACAGTGTGGAGAGCAGTCCAACAGAGAGGAAGAGCGAGAAGACTAAGCTGTAATTTCTGTGTGTCTGTGTCAGTCAGTCAGTCTGCTGGCAGTGCCAGTTAGTCTGTGTCTGCATCAGTCAGTGAAACTCAGTCAGTTTCAATAATGTTTGTGTATGTTAGTGGTGTTTCAAGTGATTGTTTATAGTAGATGGATGAGGGCCCCCCTGAGGCTCTGTTTCCCGGTGGCCTGCAAAAACTTAAAGTCAGCCCTGCACAAAGCCACTGAACTATCCAATTTATGGGAAACTGTGTCAAAGACTTTGGTGAAGTCCAGTTAAGCGATATCCACAGCAGCCCGACCCCTATCCAGCACTTTTGCGAAAAAATCAAGTCTGCCATGATGTGCCATGCTGGTTTGGATTCATCAAATTGTTGATTCTTAGGAGATCCAATATCTCCTTTTTTTTTTTAAATAGAAATTTCCATAATTTTGACTACTTCAGATGTCTTCCTAACTGGCCTGTGTCTCCAATCATCAGGAACGGATTGGTTATACAGATCTGTTAGGGGGGCAGCAATCACAAATCTTGTGTTAAAAAATAACATGGTCTCCCTGCCTGCGGAAAAAAAACCTCTCCCTACTCTGTTTAACAGAATGGCAGTGGAATATGTGACCGCCGCTATTATAAAGCAGGTTCACATGTCCTGCTTCACCAATGCTAGGGCAACGTGGCAGCAGTAAATTTTTCTGCTACAAACTTTATTGTCCAAACTACAAACCTTTTCATGGACAGTCTCTTCACTATTCGAGATCAGGTTCGTGCAGCCGAACATGTGGATTTGGGCAAGGATCCAAATTTGGCGGTTTGGGTCAACTCATCACTAGTATCAGATTTTAAGAGTCTGTAATGCATTCCAAAAACCTAATAATCTGTAGGTGTTAATAGGCAGTAATGCTTCAGCCATGTTGTAGCAGAAATATTTTGAGATTCTAAATATATATATATATATATATATATATATATAGCGCATCAGAAATGACAAAGCAAATTCGTTTGTTTTCTAATTTTCAGCTTCTGTGATAACTACTGTGCCACTAACACAGCACAGTGCTCAATACTTAAGACTCACTTGTTTCACAAGGATCAAATTTTGGGTCGGAATCACTAAGGGCCCTATTCCACCGGACTATTATCGTTCAGATTATTGTCAAATCTAAACGATAATCATTCGGTTGAAATTCAGTTAACGATTAACGACCGAACGAGCAATCGTTGATCGCTTTATAAGACCTGGACCTATTTTTATCGTTGCTCGTTCGCAAAACGTTCGCAAATCGTTCGCATTGAATAAAACATCGTTCGGTCGTTCACAGTAGATACAACGCAATAGTGAAGAAATAGCGAAAAAATGCGATCATAAGTAATGATTATCGTTCCATGGAAATGAGTGAACGTTTTCAGGTCTTTCGCAATAGCGGTCGTTTGAGATCGTTAATTGTTAACGATTATGCAAACGATAATTGTCCGGTGGAATAGGGCCCTAAGATTTGCAAATCCAATGCAAAAGAATATCATTAACCCTTTGAGGACCAGGCCCAAAATGACCCAGTGGACCGCGCAAATTTTGATCTTAGTGTTTCCGTTTTTCCCTCCTCCCCTTCTAAGAGCTCTAGCACTTTCAGTTTTTTATCTACAAGCCATGTAAGGGCTTATTTGTTACAGGAATAGTTGTACTTTGTAATGGCGTCATTCATTTTACCATAACATGTATGATGGAATTCCAAATATATTATTTATTAAGATATAAATTGGTGAAATCGCAAAAAAGAATGCAATATGGTAACGTTTGGGGGGTTCCTGTGTCTACGTAATGCACTATATGGTAACAGCGACATGATACTATTATTCTATAGGTCAGCCCGAACACAACCATATGCAGGTTTACGCAGATTCTCTAATGTTATATATTTTTTTTAAATGAAATCCTTTTTTTTGGCAATTAATTATAAATAAAATGGGCCTATTGTGACGCTTCTAACGGTTTTATTTTTTCACCTATGGGGCTGTATGGGGTGTCATTTTTTCCGCCATGATCTCTAGTTTTTATTAATACCATATTTGTGAAGATCGGACGTTTTGATCACTTTTTATTAATTTTTTTTTATATATAATGTAACATAAAATCGGTAATCCGCGCACTTTTTTCCCTCTTTTCGTGTACGCCGTTTACCGTTCGCAATGACGCTTGTTATATTTTAATAGATCGGACAATTACGCACGCTACGGTATATTATATGTTTATTTGTTTATTTTTATATGTTTTATTTATATAATGGGAAAGGGGGGTGATTTCAACTTTTATTGGGGGCGGGGTTTTGGGGTTGTGTGTTAGTGTTTTTAACTTTTTTTTTTTTACACATTTGAAGTCCCTTTGGGGGACTTCTACATACATTAGTTTGATTTCTACACTGATGAATGCTATGCCATAGGCATAGCATTGATCAGTGTTATCGGCGATCTGCTCATTGAGCCTGCCTGTGCAGGCTTAGTGCAGCAGATCGCCGATCGGACCGCACGGAGGCAGGTGAGAGACCTCCGGCAGTCCGTTTCAACGATCGGGACCCCCGCAGTCACACTGCGGGGGTCCCGATCGGTAAGTGACAGGGGACTCCCCCTGTCACTTACACTTAAACGCCGCGGTCGCGCCGCGATCGCGGCGTTTAAGGAGTTAATGACACGCGGCAGCGCGATCGCTGCAGCGTGTCATTACCGGTGAGGTCCCGGCTGCTGATTGCAGCCGGCCCCCACCTGCTATGAAGCGCGCTCCGCTCCGGAGCACGCTTCATAGCGGGAGAAACACCCAGGGCGTACAGTTACGCCCTAGGTCGTCTGGGGACAGACTTCCATGGCGTAACTATACGCCCTGGGTCGTCTAAGGATTAAAGCAGCTAAACTATAGGAGCTTCTATAGTGGGACTATTACAGAGTAACGATTAGTTCAGATGATGGAAAATGACAATTTATAAAAAGGTCAGCCAGTCAATCATTGAATTTCCGCTGTGGATAGCAGTGGACATTGGTGTATCAATGGCATAAAATCAGAAAGCTTTCTAATAAAACATTTCACACTTTTCAAACACAGTACACTTTCACCTTTCCTTGTGTGGCAACCTTTGTCTCCCCAGTCAGTGTCGGACTGGGGTCCCTGGGCCCACCAGGGAAATTGATTCTAGGGGCCCACCCTACATACATATACTGTACATAACCGATGACAAACCTTTGATGTTAGTACAGTGTACAATTTTTTTTTACATAAATCTGATAGTACATTCGGATTAAGGAATAATCTGACATTGTACACATGCACACATACTGAGATACACACAGATACACACACACCTTACATACATACATCTAATCATACAAACACGCACAGACACATACTTCAAGGGCACTACCCAGCTCTTAAGGCCCTATTGCACAAAACAATTATCAGCCGTATTTGTCCGATATCGGTTGTTACGGACAATAATCGTCTTGTGTAATAGAAGACAACGATCAGCCGACATGAACCATGTAACCTGATCGTTGCAGTCGTTTGTCTTTCAACATGTTGAAAGACAAATGACAAATATAGGAGTGATCTGCTGCCGTCGCTCTGTGGAAAAGGAGCGGCAGCAGGGCAGCAGCAGACAGCTACTATCTGCTATGGGCTGCCCGGACAATCATCAAGCAATCACCCGGGCATCCCCCCCCCATACTCACTCGCTCGCTGCCGACACGTGTAATAGCGCCAGCAGTGAACCGGGGACAAGGAGCAAACGAGCATTGAAGTTTTCTAGTTTATTATAAATGTATGCAGTGTGCATGTACACCCTACATATAAGCATATATAGACTAGAGTTTACACTATCTCTAATCTATGTTTTATGTTTTACTACATACAGTCTATATACTTATCTGTACAGTCTACATGCACACTGCATACATCTATAAAAAACTCTATAGAAAACTTCTAGAGAGCCGGCCATTACTGTCTCTCTATAAACATCCATAGGACTACATTATATAATATACACTATATACATAATAGATGTGCACACACACACATACACACACACACAGCCACACTACACAAACACACACAAATAGCCACACTACACACACACACAGCCACACTACACTCTACTACAGACAGATAGCCACACTACACACACCCACACACAGATAGCCACACTACACACACACACACACACACAGATAGCCACACTACACACACCCACACACAGATAGCCACACTACACACATACACAGATAGCCACACTACACACACAGATAGCCACACTACACAAACACACACAGATAGCCACACTACACACACAGATAGCCACGCTACACAGGTTCACATGTCCTGCTTCACCAATGCTAGGGCAACGTGGCAGCAGTAAATTTTTCTGCTACAAACTTTATTGTCCAAACTACAAACCTTTTCATGGACAGTCTCTTCACTATTCGAGATCAGGTTCGTGCAGCCGAACATGTGGATTTGGGCAAGGATCCAAATTTGGCGGTTTGGGTCAACTCATCACTAGTATCAGATTTTAAGAGTCTGTAATGCATTCCAAAAACCTAATAATCTGTAGGTGTTAATAGGCAGTAATGCTTCAGCCATGTTGTAGCAGAAATATTTTGAGATTCTAAATATATATATATATATATATATATATATATATAGCGCATCAGAAATGACAAAGCAAATTCGTTTGTTTTCTAATTTTCAGCTTCTGTGATAACTACTGTGCCACTAACACAGCACAGTGCTCAATACTTAAGACTCACTTGTTTCACAAGGATCAAATTTTGGGTCGGAATCACTAAGGGCCCTATTCCACCGGACTATTATCGTTCAGATTATTGTCAAATCTAAACGATAATCATTCGGTTGAAATTCAGTTAACGATTAACGACCGAACGAGCAATCGTTGATCGCTTTATAAGACCTGGACCTATTTTTATCGTTGCTCGTTCGCAAAACGTTCGCAAATCGTTCGCATTGAATAAAACATCGTTCGGTCGTTCACAGTAGATACAACGCAATAGTGAAGAAATAGCGAAAAAATGCGATCATAAGTAATGATTATCGTTCCATGGAAATGAGTGAACGTTTTCAGGTCTTTCGCAATAGCGGTCGTTTGAGATCGTTAATTGTTAACGATTATGCAAACGATAATTGTCCGGTGGAATAGGGCCCTAAGATTTGCAAATCCAATGCAAAAGAATATCATTAACCCTTTGAGGACCAGGCCCAAAATGACCCAGTGGACCGCGCAAATTTTGATCTTAGTGTTTCCGTTTTTCCCTCCTCCCCTTCTAAGAGCTCTAGCACTTTCAGTTTTTTATCTACAAGCCATGTAAGGGCTTATTTGTTACAGGAATAGTTGTACTTTGTAATGGCGTCATTCATTTTACCATAACATGTATGATGGAATTCCAAATATATTATTTATTAAGATATAAATTGGTGAAATCGCAAAAAAGAATGCAATATGGTAACGTTTGGGGGGTTCCTGTGTCTACGTAATGCACTATATGGTAACAGCGACATGATACTATTATTCTATAGGTCAGCCCGAACACAACCATATGCAGGTTTACGCAGATTCTCTAATGTTATATATTTTTTTTAAATGAAATCCTTTTTTTTGGCAATTAATTATAAATAAAATGGGCCTATTGTGACGCTTCTAACGGTTTTATTTTTTCACCTACGGGGCTGTATGGGGTGTCATTTTTTCCGCCATGATCTCTAGTTTTTATTAATACCATATTTGTGAAGATCGGACGTTTTGATCACTTTTTATTAATTTTTTTTTATATATAATGTAACATAAAATCGGTAATCCGCGCACTTTTTTCCCTCTTTTCGTGTACGCCGTTTACCGTTCGCAATGACGCTTGTTATATTTTAATAGATCGGACAATTACGCACGCTACGGTATATTATATGTTTATTTGTTTATTTTTATATGTTTTATTTATATAATGGGAAAGGGGGGTGATTTCAACTTTTATTGGGGGAGGGGTTTTGGGGTTGTGTGTTAGTGTTTTTAACTTTTTTTTTTTTACACATTTGAAGTCCCTTTGGGGGACTTCTACATACATTAGTTTGATTTCTACACTGATGAATGCTATGCCATAGGCATAGCATTGATCAGTGTTATCGGCGATCTGCTCATTGAGCCTGCCTGTGCAGGCTTAGTGCAGCAGATCGCCGATCGGACCGCACGGAGGCAGGTGAGAGACCTCCGGCAGTCCGTTTCAACGATCGGGACCCCCGCAGTCACACTGCGGGGGTCCCGATCGGTAAGTGACAGGGGACTCCCCCTGTCACTTACACTTAAACGCCGCGGTCGCGCCGCGATCGCGGCGTTTAAGGAGTTAATGACACGCGGCAGCGCGATCGCTGCAGCGTGTCATTACCGGTGAGGTCCCGGCTGCTGATTGCAGCCGGCCCCCACCTGCTATGAAGCGCGCTCCGCTCCGGAGCACGCTTCATAGCGGGAGAAACACCCAGGGCGTACAGTTACGCCCTAGGTCGTCTGGGGACAGACTTCCATGGCGTAACTATACGCCCTGGGTCGTCTAAGGATTAAAGCAGCTAAACTATAGGAGCTTCTATAGTGGGACTATTACAGAGTAACGATTAGTTCAGATGATGGAAAATGACAATTTATAAAAAGGTCAGCCAGTCAATCATTGAATTTCCGCTGTGGATAGCAGTGGACATTGGTGTATCAATGGCATAAAATCAGAAAGCTTTCTAATAAAACATTTCACACTTTTCAAACACAGTACACTTTCACCTTTCCTTGTGTGGCAACCTTTGTCTCCCCAGTCAGTGTCGGACTGGGGTCCCTGGGCCCACCAGGGAAATTGATTCTAGGGGCCCACCCTACATACATATACTGTACATAACCGATGACAAACCTTTGATGTTAGTACAGTGTAC
This sequence comes from Dendropsophus ebraccatus, assembly GCF_027789765.1. NCBI lineage: Eukaryota > Metazoa > Chordata > Amphibia > Anura > Hylidae > Dendropsophus > Dendropsophus ebraccatus. Next base: position 73,074,781 of record NC_091456.1, read on the forward strand.
AATTTTTTTTTACATAAATCTGATAGTACATTCGGATTAAGGAATAATCTGACATTGTACACATGCACACATACTGAGATACACACAGATACACACACACCTTACATACATACATCTAATCATACAAACACGCACAGACACATACTTCAAGGGCACTACCCAGCTCTTAAGGCCCTATTGCACAAAACAATTATCAGCCGTATTTGTCCGATATCGGTTGTTACGGACAATAATCGTCTTGTGTAATAGAAGACAACGATCAGCCGACATGAACCATGTAACCTGATCGTTGCAGTCGTTTGTCTTTCAACATGTTGAAAGACAAATGACAAATATAGGAGTGATCTGCTGCCGTCGCTCTGTGGAAAAGGAGCGGCAGCAGGGCAGCAGCAGACAGCTACTATCTGCTATGGGCTGCCCGGACAATCATCAAGCAATCACCCGGGCATCCCCCCCCCATACTCACTCGCTCGCTGCCGACACGTGTAATAGCGCCAGCAGTGAACCGGGGACAAGGAGCAAACGAGCATTGAAGTTTTCTAGTTTATTATAAATGTATGCAGTGTGCATGTACACCCTACATATAAGCATATATAGACTAGAGTTTACACTATCTCTAATCTATGTTTTATGTTTTACTACATACAGTCTATATACTTATCTGTACAGTCTACATGCACACTGCATACATCTATAAAAAACTCTATAGAAAACTTCTAGAGAGCCGGCCATTACTGTCTCTCTATAAACATCCATAGGACTACATTATATAATATACACTATATACATAATAGATGTGCACACACACACATACACACACACACAGCCACACTACACAAACACACACAAATAGCCACACTACACACACACACAGCCACACTACACTCTACTACAGACAGATAGCCACACTACACACACCCACACACAGATAGCCACACTACACACACACACACACACACAGATAGCCACACTACACACACCCACACACAGATAGCCACACTACACACATACACAGATAGCCACACTACACACACAGATAGCCACACTACACAAACACACACAGATAGCCACACTACACACACAGATAGCCACGCTACACAGACACACACAGATAGCCACACTACACACACACACACAGATAGCCACACAACACAGACACAGATAGCCACACTACACACATACACAGATAGCCACACTACACACACAGATAGCCACACTACACAAACACACAAAGATAGCCACACTACACACACAGATAGCCACGCTACACAGACACACACAGATAGCCACACTACACACACACACAGATAGCCACACAACACAGACACAGATAGCCACACTACACACACCCACACACAGATAGCCACACTACACAGACACACACAGAGATAGCCACACTACACAGACACACACACACAGAGCCAGACTACACAGACACACACACACACACAGATAGCCACACCACACACACAGATAGCCACACCACACACACAGATAGCCAGACTACACACACACAGATAGCCACACTACACACACACACATAGCCACACACACACAGATAGCCAGACTACACAGACACACACTACACACACAGCCACACCACACACACAAATAGCCACACCACACACACAGATAGCCAGACTACACACAAACACACACACAGATAGCCACACTACACACACACACACACAGATAGCCACACTACACAGACACACACAGATAGCCAGACTACACAGACACACACAGATAGCCACACTACACAGACAGATAGCCACACTACACAGACACAGATAGCCACACTACATAGACACAAACATGCAAACACACACACACAGATGACAAGGATACACAAATATACAGACACTCACACACACTGACCTACTTATGCACTTACTGGCACACTGACTACTTTATGCAGAAAGCTCCAGGGCGTCCATTAGTCTCCATCTCCACCTTTTCTTCTGTGCAGCCTGCAGCTTCTCCCCTTCTCCCCGGCACCGACAGCACACAGAGCAGCAGGAGGGGGGAGGCATCACTGCAGGAGGGATGGAGGGGGCCCTGCTGCTGCTTCTCTGTGCAGCTTTCTGCTTCCTTCTGCTGCCACACATGAGGGTTTGTTTACAGTGAGGACAGAGGGAGCCTCTAGTGACAGGCAGGAAGAGAGCCAATCCGGGAGCTGATCAGGACCGAACCATTCCACTTACAGTGCAGGGGGAGGGGGGCCGTGACTTTACAGCCTATCATAGCAAGAGGCTTAACAGGAGGCCCACCTCCAGAACGGGGCCCTTCAAAGTCCGAGCCTGTCCCTAGTCAATTTAGGTGGCATCAATTTAAGTGTCAATCAATTTTATTTCAATTAATTCAATTTAATTTTAATTTCAATTTGAATTCAATTACTCTGCAGTACCGGCCGGATGATCTTTTCGGTCGCAGGGTTCTGATGCGGGCGCACCTGTGCTCGCCCGCATCAGAACGCTCTACTGCACGCTATGGAGCGAGCAGCTGGAGCTGCATAGTGTGCACTGACATGGTTTTCTACGGCCGCTATTCAATGAAAAACAGCCGCGGAAAACTGACATGTCAGTTGTTTGTGGCGCCAGTAGGGATCCGGGCCGGAGTGTATTCTATGTGTATAAGCTCCGGCCTGGATCCCATAGACAGCAACGCAACGTATATTCTCGTAACAATCACGGCCGTTGATTTTTGCGAAAATATACATTGTGTGAACATAGCCTGAAAAGGTAATGCACCCGTTTGCAGGAAAATAAATATCTATAAGGTTAAAAAATTACATTTATATATTTTTTTTTGGTCCAGGAGACTCTAACTGGTAAATCAAAAGCATTATTCAGGTAGTCTACAAGATCTGGCATAATTGTCACCTCTGACCCCATAGGATTAGAACATCATTCAGATGATAACCATAATACATCATGAAATCTAAATACTGGATGAGAATACAGTCTCTAAATGTCTTAGAGCACTAAACTGTTGCTAGTGTATTATGCAGCTTAGTGTTGCTAAAGTTAATGTTGTTAAACAGATTCAGCTGTAGTCCAATAAACTCAGTATACAACGCAGTTTGTTAAATCTAACGAAGACTTTACTCACAGTTGAGGTTGTAACCTCAAACCATCCCCAAATGGTTGAGACATGTAAGCCACTAGATATCTGTCCCAGCTAACTAGTATATATACCCCATTTAAAAATTAACTTTTTAATATTTACCATAAAATCGTAATTAGGACAGAAAGAAAAACGTGCAAATTAAAATATCATCTTATTGGGTCAGAATATAGTAACTATTACCAGTATGACATTATTTCCATGCCTCACTGGTATTAGTATAATATTGAACTATTGGTGAATTCCAACACTATAATCTAGTTATTTTCCACAAACCTACAAAGTGACATTAACCAATGCGATCCAGGAGAGAAAGAAGCGCTGCACCTCACACCTATGGCTGACACTAATGCCTCTCGGCTGCATATAAAAAAACATCAGAAGTTTGTAAATTGATCAAGCCACACTGCCCCATGTACCAACGTGCAGGTCTCTGATACACATGGGTCCCTACACTAAGTCCACACTGTGTCGGTCAGTGACCACCACCCCCACCAGGCGTGCACAGGCAGGAAAGGAAGGCCATGGAACGGCCCTGCAACCCCCATGTCACAGGACCAGACCCAAAAAAAGCCCCCCAAAAACACCCAGCCGGCACCACCGGCGGAGGAAGTTGCCCCCAAACAGCACAAGTCTGGATAAGGTATTACACTCACCATAGCTGCTGCAGACAGACTGGGAAAGACAGGAGGGATTAAAACATGTGCACTCAGGTGTCTCCTGCTGATTGCCAGGAGGAGTGCACAAAAACTTAGAAAAGAAAGAAACAAATACAATCCAGGAGAGAAAGAATCGCTGCACCTCACACCTATGGCTGACACTAATGCCTCTCGGCTGCATATAGAAAAAACATCAGAAGTTTGTGTGTAAATTGATCAAGCCACACTGTCCCATGTACCAACGTGCAGGTCTCTGATACACATGGGTCCCTACACTAAGTCCACACTGTGTCGGTCAGTGACCACCACCCCCACCAGGCGTGCACAGGCAGGAAAGGAAGGCCATGGAACGGCCCTGCAACCCCCATGTCACAGGACCAGACCCAAAAAAAGCCCCCCAAAAACACCCAGCCGGCACCACCGGCGGAGGAGGTTGCCCCCAAACAGCACAAGTCTGGATAAGGTATTACATTCACCATCGCTGCTGCAGACAGAATGGGAAAGACAGGAGGGATTAAAACATGTGTCTCCTGCTGATTTCGGTCATGTGGGTCTTGCCAGGAGGAGTGCAAAAACACTTAGAAAAGAATGCCACTAATTGGCACTAGTGTCAGCCATAGGTGTGAGGTGCAGCGCTTCTTTCTCTCCTGGATCGTATTTGTTTCTTTCTTTTCTAAGTGTTTTTGCACTCCTCCTGGCAAGACCCACATGACCGCAATCAGCAGGAGACACCTGAGTGCACATGTTTTAATCCCTCCTGTCTTTCCCATTCTGTCTGCAGCAGCTATGCTGAGTGTAATACCTTATCCAGACTTCTGCTGTTTGGGGGCAACCTCCTCCGCCGGTGGTGCCGGCTGGGTGTTTTTGTGGGGGCTTTTTCGGGTCTGATCTTTTGACATGGGGGTTACAGGGCCGTTCCATGGCCTCCCTTCCCTGCCTGCGCACGCCTGGCGGGGCTGGTGGTCACTGACCGACACAGTGTGGACTTAGTGTAGGGACCCATGTGTATCAGAGACCTGCACGTTGATACATGGGGCAGTGTGGCTTGATCGATTTACACACAAACCTCTGATGTTTTTTTATATGCAGCCGAGAGGCATTAGTGTCAGCTATTGGTGTGAGGTGCAACGATTCTTTCTCTCCTGGATCGTGACATTAACCAATGCACCGCAGAGTCAATGGAATTTGAAAACCTAACAACATCAGATAAAGCTCAAGACACAGATGCTGTTTAGTCCTTTGATATGAGTTTGTGATAACTGCTGAGCTAAGGTTGCTGCCTGCTTCTGGGTAGATTTGGAATACGCTCTCTGCATTCCCCTCTTGTAACTGGCTAGAAATTATCCTATGTGCCCATATTGCTAGTCAAAAAAATGGTAGTGTAATAATATTAAAACCATGCCTCGACTTGGACGTATCCAACTTTTTAAAAGTAGATGGCTATGGTGGGTGGGCGTGACTATCGGGGTATATATTGCATCCACCCATAAGGTTATCAGATAAACTGGCTAGTAAATCCATTTCTTCTACTTGATTGGACAATAAAAGGTTCGTTCATAGGTGAGCATAAATGACTGACATTTTTACATAGTAAAGTGAGATAGTGGTCAGAGTTACTTGACGTCATCAGCCTCGAACTGGTTTCGCGGGTGTCGGTCATAGCCTCTTTTTGGATTTTGAAAATTTGTGGGTTTTCCCTGCGCATGACATAGGACTTAGGGTGGTATTACACGGGCCGAGCAGGGCCCGATAATACCTGTAAACGAGCAGCGATCTGCTAGATCGTTGCTCGTTTACTGGGCCTATTACACGGCCCGATAATCGTTTGACAAGAGCAGCAAGGACATCGTTACCGATGTCCTTGCAGCCCTTGCTAAACTGGCATACATTACCCATCCACGTTCCAGGGCTGATCCTGCCGTCCGCTTCTCCGGGGTCCCGTGCGCGCTCTAGCTTCACAGCGGCCTGTCAGCTGGTAGGCCGCTCAGCCAATCACAGGCCGGGACCGCCGCGGCCTGTGATTGGCTGAGCGGCCTATCAGCTGACAGGCCTCTGTGAAGCTAGAGCTCGGGAGAAGCGGACGGCAGGAGCAGCCCTGGAACGTGGATGGGTAATGTATATCGTTAGTCGCCGGCCACGCACCGCTATTACACGCAGCGGTGCGCGGTCGGCGCCCGACGAAAATAGGGTCTAACCTATATCAACGATCAGCCGATGATCGTTGTCATCGGCTGATCGTTGCATTTATTACACGGAGCGATAATCGGCCGAATCGGGCCAATTCGGCCGATTATCGTTCCATGTAATAGTACCCTTAGTCTCTTTATTATGTTGGGTTTTGTGCATGTATACAGACTAGTCGTCAGACTTAGTCAACAATTACAATTGGTCGTGTACGCATGTCAAAGGACTTAACAAGAGAAGAATAATGAATTACATACAGTATGTTTCAGCGCTCCACAGACATATTTTAAGACCTAAATCAGAATTCACTCCCTCCCTTGCTGTCTATCATAATTTTGACAAATTTGCCAATTTAGAAAAACTGCATTGCAGAGTGACACAACACAATTCTAATCTAACAACTACAGAATATAAAGCATTATAAGATCTAGCTAAAAAAAGAAGAGATAGTCATTAAACCAGCAGACAAAGAGGGGAACATAGTCATGATGAATGAAATAGATTACAGAGATATGGTGCTAAGACTATTGGAGGATACCAATATGTATGAATTATTATCAAATGATCCTACAAAAAAATATTTAGCGGAAAGATATGCTACTTGAAGCAAAAGGCCAAAAACTTATCACTGAACAAGAATAAAAGGCTTTATATAACCTATCACCAATCTTATCGACATTTTACGCATTGCGGAAAGTACATGAAGAACGAATTCCAATATCGGGCAGACCAATTGTGTCTGGCAACGGTAATGTCATGGAAGCCGTGAGCAAATACATCAATGAGATATTGTTCCCATTCGTTGAATCCCTACCATCCTTTCTTAGGGTGCCTTCACACCTACCGACTCGCAGCGTTTATAACACTGCGAGTCGGCTAGGTCCTGGCAGATCACTGTCAGTACATACACGCAGCAGTCTGAACGACCGCTGCGTGTATATAAATCTGACGGTCGCTTAACCCCTTCTGATGCCGGCCGCCTCCCGCTCCGCTCTGTATACATACCTCCTCGCTCCATGGGGTCCCGACATCCTGCTCTCGCGCCCGGCCAATCAGTGGCTGCGGCAGGGCAACACACTGATTGGCCGGGCGGGAGAGCAGGACGCCGGGACCCCGTGGAGCGAGGAGGTATGTATACAGAGCGGAGCGGGAGGGGCCCGGCATCAGAAGGGGTTAAGCGGCCGGCAGATTTACATACACTCAGCAGTCGTTCAGACTGCTGCGTGTATGTACTGACAGTGATCTGCCAGGACCTAGCCGACTCGCAGCGTTATTAACGCTGCGAGTCGGTAGGTGTGAAGGCACCCTTAAGGAAACAAAGGCAACAGTAACAAAGTTACAAGAAATTACAGTGACATCTGATGTAAAATTGGCCAGCCTTTACGCGGAGGCATTATACACCAGCATAATACATAAGAAGGGTATTTTGGCAGCTAATTATTTTCTGAATACAAAGGGCAATACATTCCACCAACACAATCAATTCGTCAGCACTACACTTAAGTTTCTTCTCACTCACATTTTTTTCATTTTCGAGCGCAAATATCATTTACAGATCACTGGCACAGCCATGGGCACAAGCTGTGCACCCATCTATGCATATCTCGTTAGGGTGGTGGGACACTCAACACGTTCTTTTCTGGGGCCGTTACATCAATGGTGTCCTCCTCCTGCGGGACAGAGATGAATTACTTTTTCACAAATTTGTCATCACACTAAATAATAATTCAATTGGTATACGATTCACATAACATAGATGACGTCTGTAATCTACACACAGATATTTACTAGTGATGATCAAACAGTAAAATGTTTGAGTTCGAGTTGAACTTTGAATAGTAGTGAAGTTTGGTTTAAAGTCCAACTCGAACTCGAACCCCATTAAAGTCAATGGGAGATATTTGGGTTAATTTTGACACCTATATGTACTAGGAGAAACTGTAATTATCATCCAGAAGAGTAAACTGGAAACATGGAACAACTTATAAGCTGAAATCTGGCTTTAAGAATGAAAGAGATGGGCGAATAGAGAAAATCGAAAAGAATAGCTCCCGATATTCGTACAACTATCGAATACCATTATAGTCTATGGGAGAAAAAAACTTGGGACCTGGGAATCAATATTAAGTGCACAATCAAACCCCAGGAAATTATGCAAACACCTCTGGAATGTATATGGGACACCAGGGGAAGCATGCCTGGGTGCATAAATGTAAAGTAGAAGTGTACGTTTTGGTTTAGCGGTACTTACGCACATATTATGTGGTGCGTAATTTTAGCGTGTATATTACGCGCTCGCTCGTGCATATGTATGATGAATACCAGGCCCCCACGTATTGGCAGAGCTGCAAGGAAAAATGGTCCAGAGATCCTACCTATTCGGTTTTGCTGAAGCCAAATATCTTGTACAAATTATTGATAGTATGGATAACGATCTCACAAAGGGATCAGTGCAGAATCCTTATCTGCATAAAAAAAAAACAAATAATTAAAAAAATAATAGTTGGCTTGCGGAGGAAGTTCAATCTAAGAAGAAATCGGGGCAGATACAAAGGAAGTAGTCTGACCTGAAATACAAAAGCCCATAGCGGCTAAAACTGATCCGTTCTGTCTGTCTGAGCAATATGCTGGGAGTCTAATACTGGGGTGTGAAATATACTGGGGAGTCCCATGGAGAAAAACATGCAGCAAGGTGGATGATACTTGTGTGCATACACAAGTAACATTTTTATTAACAATAAAACAATAATTTTTAAGAAAAGAAAAAAACTTAACGCTGCCTTTTGCGTTGCCTTGCCAGCATTGCCTGCATTTCGGCAAGCTCAAGCTGTAGGCCTCTCACCAGGTGGCTAGCTGCATAAAAGCGGGTGGGGACCTCATACTGGGGTGTGTAATATGCTGGGGACCTTATACTTGGGTGTGTTATATGCTGGGAACCTTAAACTGGGGTGTGTAATATTCTGAAGACCTCATACTGGGGTGTGTAATATGCTCGGGACCTCATACTGGCGTGTGTAATATGCTGGGGACCTGATACTGGGGTGTGTAATATGCTGGGGACCTTATACTGGGGTGTGTAATATGCTGGGGACCCCATACCGGGGTGTGTAATAAAACAGCTTCTGATATGTGGGTACTGATTTATTTTGTAGAGCGACGCCAACAACACAGACTGTGTCCAAGACAGGCGGATTCTCTGCCCACACCTTTTAGTAAGTGTAAATATATGTATATTTAACCCCTAATGACCAGTTGTAAATTGGCCTTAAAGGAGTGGTGCGCCGAAAAATGTTTTTCCCCATTCCCTCCCCACATGAAAAGTGCTTCATACTATGAAAAGCCCCAGATGCAATAAAAAAAATTAAAATAAAGCCTAGACTACATTATATAACCCATAAAAGATTACAGATAAATGTAATGCCTTTTTTTTTTTAATAGCTGCTGCACCACAGAGGACACCATCTCCAGCAAGGAGCCCAGACCCTCCTACACGACCTCAAGTGATGAACGTAGACCCTAATGGTAGGTACCTTATTACAGGTGGGCAAGAACATAGCAGGGACCAAACCTGCTCTGGGACACTGACCAATGTGCTACAGATGGACCTTCCTTCTACAATAAATATGCTAATTTATTCTGTTTTATTTTTCAGCTCCAACCGTCATGGAGTCTCCGGGGGAATTTTCAACTGGGCAGTTCCAAGATCAGCCATTTTTGGTGTCCGGTATGAACAAACCCCTAATCCTACAAACGTATATATGTCCAAGCACTAGGGATCATTGACACATTAATTTAAATTCTCCTACTTTTACGGGACATTCTAAGCTTAAGGTGTCTGCCCTCGTCAGATCGTATACTGCCATTTAGCTTAAAGGGGTACTCCGGGCAGATTTTTTTTTTAGGGTATGGCCGGAGAAGGGGTGGAAATAGAGGCCACCGGTCACTTACCTTCCCGGTTCCATCGCCGGGTTCCATATTGCACCGCCACGTTCCCCCATCTGGCCGCCGCTTCCTGGTCTGAGCTGTGGCTTGAGACATGACGTCTCAAGGCAGCTCAGCCATTCAGCCAGTTGGAGCGGAGTCCCGCCTCAGCCGCTGAATAGCTGAGCTTCCTTAAAAAGTCATGTCTCAAGCCACAGCTCACACCAGGAAGTGGCGGCTGGGACCCGGTGATGGAACCGGGGAGGTAAGTGACCGGTGGCCTCTATTTCCACTCCTTCCCCGGCCATACCCAAAAAATAACTCCTGCCTCGAGTACCCCTTTAAGGGCCGGCAAGTACTGGCATAGGAGACTGACTGGGAATTCCAGCGATTGACTTTTTTTCTTAACCAGTAAGAAGAGAGAGATTACGCTGTATAGAGCTCTAGTGAGATCACATCTGAAATATTACTTTACGGAAAGAGTAGTAGATGCTTTAAGGAAACGTTCAGCAGATATAGTTGGTAAATCTACAATAGCCTGCCTGGTGTATACACATATCTATCCTAATAAAACACAACAATCACTGAACTCAAGGAGAGCAGTGAAAAAATCCAATGAAGTACTCATTTAAGAGTTTCCATTGATTGCCCCCTACAAAATTTGAATATGCAAAGAAGGGCTACGTGGAGCCTCAGTTACGAGTCTCAAAACACGTGAATAGCCAGATATCCCTTTCTCCAGAGAAGGAAGCCTGTTGCCAAGGGGTGCCTCCCAGTGGGGAGAACACCAAACCACCCTGATACGTAGTCCATAGGCTTCCTTCTTTGAAGAGAGGAATATCTGGCTATTCCCGTGTTTTGAGACTTGTAACTGAGGATCCACTGACCCCTTCTTTGAATATATCTATCCTAAGATAATAAAAAATGAAATACTAATTGGGCAGACTAGATGGACCCAGTGGTCTTTTTCTGCTGACAATCTTCTATGTTTGCATATATCTATATAAAGCCCACACAAAGAGCAATTTAAATCACATCACGTGTTATTATTGGGTTAATCAAGGCAATGAAAAAGCTGAAAATTATAGTTTATCATACTAATTATATAACTTTTTTGTACTTCAACAGAAATACCCACTTAATTTGACTTGGAGGCAGCATGCCGACACATGTTCATCCGCCTTTTTGCAGCTAGTCACCTGCTGAGAGGCCTGCAACTTGAGCTTGCAGAAATGCAGGCAATGCTGGCAAGGAGACACCAAAGGCAGAGTTAATTTTTTTTTTTCTTAGAAATTCTTTTTTATTGTTAACAAAAATGTTATTTATGTATGCAGTGTTTGTCTTTATTTTTTCCATTCCTTTTTATCATCCACCTTTCTGCATATTTTTCTCACATGCCCCAAATCATCCAAGCACATGTAAATAATTATTTAATCCTACAGTACCAGTCGGAGGGTTTGTAGGTGTGGAGGAGTTCCGTCTAACAATGCACAGTTCACAGTTGAGCTTATAGGAATAGAACTGTAATAACTAAACAAATGCACGTACATAAATGAGATGTACCTTTAATTACTGTATAACAGATGTCAAGTATTTCGTACTTTTGGTGAAGGACAGAGGATGTTTTTCAGCTTATAGGAATAGAGCTGTAATAACTAAACAAATGCATGTACAGAAACAAGATGTACTTTTAATCACAGTATAACAGATGTCTACTATTTCGTATTTTTCCTGACGGACAGAGGATGTTTTAGCTTATAGGAATACAGCTGTAATAACTAAACAAATGCACATACACACACAAGATGTACGTTTAACCACTTAAGGACCGGGCCTGAAATGGCCTTAAGAACCGAGGCAAATTTTAGAATTATGACCTGTGTCATTTTATTCATTAATAACTTGAGAGTGCTTTTACCTATCCGGCTGATTCTGAGAATGTTTTCTCATGACATATGGTACTTTACATTTCTGGTTAATTGGAGTCGATACTTCTTTACGAAACGGAGTTAATACGATCTTTATGAAAATAACATGAAAAATAGCATTTTTCCAACTTTGAAACTTTTCTGCTTGTACAGAAAATGGTTATGCCACATAAATTATATACTAAATAGCATTAGCAATATGTCTACTTTATGTTGGCAGCATTTATTAAACTATATTTAAATTTTTTTAGACAAAAGAAAGCATAAAATATTAGTAACAAATTTAAAAAATGTTAGTACATTTTTAAAATCAGATTTTTTTTTAGGGACCTGTTCAGGTTTAGGCTATGTTCACACTGTGTATGATTCCGACCGTAGTTCGTACGCAGCCGTACATGTGCAGCTGAAACTAAGGCAGTGGGAAAAATAGCCATGCAGCCGGATGCGTACGAACCGCGAACATACGCCCGTAGCACAGTTATGCTTCCCTAGCTTGCTTCGAAGCAATCTGAAGCAGGTCATTTACTTGGAAATCTTCGCCCAGCCCAGTACACCACACAGAACCTTTTGGATAGAAAAATCAAGTTTAATTTGGCTGAAATAAGTACTTCGTACGGGACCGCATGGAAATCCACGGCCGTGAGTTCGAACATTTCCATCCTCAAACAATGGTCTTGTTCATTTTTCACGGCGCCGTATACGATCCGCCCGTAAGTTCATACGTAGTGTGCATTGTGTGGCCGTATATACTTTCAAGCGAACGCATCAACCTCAAAGCTAGGTGCGTACATTCGCAGTTCGCACTACGGCCGGAATCATACGCAGTGGGAACATAGCCTCAAAGTGTATTTGAGGGGACTGTATGTTAGAAAGCCCCACAAAGCACCCCATTTCAGAAACTGCACCCACCCCACCCCCCCAAACTCTACAAAAGCACATCAAGAAACTTTTTTAACTCTTTAGGTGAGTCACAGAAATAAAAGCTAAGTGTGTAAGAAATGTAAAAAAAAAAATTATTTTCTGTGCAGAGATTTTATTGTAATCCAATATCTTTCATAATTATAAACGTACTATGAGAAAAATGCACCCCAATATTTATTGCCCCGTTTCTACAGTCTATAAAAATACCCCATATGTGGCCCTATTGCGCTATTTGACGCAACCACAAGCCTCAGATACAAGGAGCGCCTAGTGAATTTCAACGCCTCCGTTATATTTGGTCAGTTTTGACTGTACCACTTCAGGTTGGCAGAGGCTCTGGGGTGCCAAAACATAAATACACCCATAATGGGACACCATTTAGAAAATTACACCCCTTGAGGAATTTAACAAGGGGTGCGGTGAGCATTTGGGCCCAATAGGACATAAAGTGCCAAGTGGGCGCAGCACAAGCCTCCAATTGGCTTTTGGAAGCTGGATTTTAACCCCTAGACGACCCTGGACGTAGGGTTACGTCATGGAAGTCTGTCCCCAGACGACCCATGACGTAACCTTACGTCCTGGGTGTTTCTCCCGCTATGAAGCGTGCTCCGGAGCGGAGCGTGCTTCATAGCAGGTGGGGACCGGCTGCAAACAGCAGCCGGGACCTCACCGGTAATGACACGCTGCAGCGATCACGCTGCCGCGTGTCATTAACCCCTTAAACGCCGCGGCGCGACCGTGGCGTTTAAGTGTAAGTGACAGGGGGAGTCCCCTGTCACTTACCGATCGGGACCCCCGCAGTGTGACTGCGGGGGTCCCGATCAATGAAACGGACTGCCGGAGGTCTCTCACCTGCCTCCTTGCGGTCCGATCGGCGATCTGCTACACTGAGCCTGCACTGGCAGGCTCAATGAGCAGATCGCCGATAACACTGATCAATGCTATGCCTATGGCATAGCAATGATCAGTGTATAAATCAAAGTACTGTATGTAAAAGTCCCCCTAAGGGACTTCAAAAGTGTAGAAAAAAAAAGTTCAAAACACTATTACACTACCCCAAAACCCCTCCCCCAATAAAAGTCTTAATCACCCCCCTTTCCCATTATATAAATAAAACATATAAAAATAAATAAATGGATAAACATATAATATACCGTAGCGTGCGTAATTGTCCGATCTATTAAAATATAACAAGCGTCATTGTGATCGGTAAACGGCGTACACGAAAAGAGGGGAAAAGTGCACAGATTACCGATTTTATGTTACATTATATATTAAAAAAAATCAATAAAAAGTGATCAAAGCGTCCGATCTTCACAAATATGGTATTAATAAAAACTAGAGATCATGGCGGAAAAAATGACACCCCATACAGCCCCATAGGTGAAAAAATAAAACCGTTATAAGCGTCACAATAGGCCCATTTTATTAATATTTTTTTGCCAAAAAAAAGGATTTTATAAAAAAATACATATATAACATTAGAGAATCTGTGTAACCTGCATATGGTTGTGTTCGAGCTGACCTATAGAGTAATAGTATCATGTCGCTGTTACCATATAGTGCATTACGTAGACACAGGAACCCCCCAAACGTTACCTTATTGCATTCTTATTTACGTTTTCACCTATTTATATCTTCATAAATAATATATTTGGAATTCCATCATACATGTTATGGTAAAATGAATGACGCCATTACACAGTACAACTATTCCTGTAAAAAAAAAGCACTTACATGGCTTGTAGATAGAAAACTGAGAGTGCTAGAGCTCTTAGAAGGGGAGGAGGGAAAAACAAAAAAAAATAGGATCAAAATTTGCGCGGTCCACTGGGTCATTTTGGGCCTGGTCCTCAAAGGGTTAAGGGCCATTTTGCATATACAAAGCCCCCATACAGCCAAAACAGTGGAAAACCCCAAGTGACCCCATTCTGGAAACTACACCCCTAAAGGAATCTAATAAGGGGTGCAGTGAGCATATGGACCCCACTTGTCACAAGAACAAATGTGGAACAATGTGACATGAAAGTGAAAATTTTAATTTTTTTCACTTTCACGGCACAAATGTGGCCGTTATCAAGGGGTCCATATCCTCATTGCACCCCTTGTTAAATTCCTTGAGGGGTTTAGTGATGGGGTGATTTGTGGGGGGTTTTCACTGTTTTGGCAGCACAAGGGCTTTGTAAATGCGAAATGGCGTTCATCCTCCATTCTAGTTAAATCCAGTTAATTCCAGTTTATTCCAAAATCCAAATGGTGCTCCTTCCCATCGGAGGCTTGCCCTGCACCCACATTGCGCTTCATGTCACCATGTAGGATATTTACGGACTCATGGAAAATTGCTCTACACATATTGTCTGTTTTTTCTCTTTTAACCCCTTGTGAAAATGAAAAATTCAAGGCTAGACCAACATTATAGTGTAAAAAATGTAATATTTCATTTTCCCGCCACATTGTTCCACATTTTTGCCCATCACCAGTGGGGTCCATATGTGCACTACACGCTTTGTTACATTCCTTGAGGGATGTTGTTTCCATAATTGGGTCACTTGTGGGGGTTTATACTGTCTTGGCAACACAGGGGCCTTTTAAAATGCAACATGGCCCTCGAAATCTATTCCAGCCAAATTCAGCCTCCAAAAGCCAAATGGCGCTCCTTCCCTTTGGAGGCTTACCCTGCATCTGCATGGCGCTTTATGTCCACATGTGGGGTATTTCAGTACTCAGGGAAAATAGCTTTTTTTGGATCATGCCACAAGCTACAGTAGTTTGGGCACCAAGGGACCGGAAGAGGGAGATGCTGGTATAAAAGTTATCCCCATACAGGTGGTAACTTTTATCCAGCAGTGGGAAGATCAGTTCCCAAACGATCTTCCCACTAACTCCAAGGATGGGGGGGCATTCTGGGGACTGGATTCGGGTGTCCCTTCCTTCATACACTCTAAGTGTATGAACACACTGCGGAATGGCGATGGATAACCCTTCGCTAATTCTGCAGCTGGCACTCGCCAGCATGTCTCCGCACGCGTCATAGACTCCATTCTATGCAAGGACGGATTCCTCCCTCCGTACAAACGATGAACATGTTCATTCTTTGGACAGACGACAGAATCCACCTGTGCATAACATGGAGTCTATGACTCGGGCAGAGACGTGCGCACCTACATCACTCTGCCGGCGGGTGCCAGCTGCGGAATGTACAAATGGTTATCCGTCGCCATTCCACAGTGTGCACATACCCTAAATCTGTAAGTGTACCCTGGGGTACTCTCACAGAGTTTGTAGAATTTCAAGCCATAACGTGATCTCTTATTGAGAAGGTACTGGCGTAAAAGATGTGTCTGGGGGGCAGCATACACTATGCTACCCCCAGACACGTCACTGGATGATGATGATGAGGATGAATGGAGCAAAAAGGATCCCCCTATTCATCCTCACTGGCTGTTTTGTTGTCGGAGGCAATAGTGGGCCATTTTTATATGGGGATTGGTATATGGGGTATGTAAATGTGTAGTGGTGTAGTGTAAAACTTTATTTCATGTAGTGTAGTGTAATTTAGTGTTTTTTACGTGTTCTTTTTAACATTAAGAAAAAAAAAACCTACACCAAAAAAGGCGCTGCTGATAAATGCCGCACTTATGGGTGGTACTTATCAGCAAACAGTGGCAGTAGGATATAGAAAAAAAAAACCTACACCAAAAAGGAGGAGTTGCTGATTAGCAGCGCACTTACGTGCAATGCTGATCAGCACTCAGCGGCGGTAGGGTGCGTAAGAAAAAAAAAGACACTCTATACATCCCTATAGCTACTGATAAGTGTATTATATACACTTATCAGCCAATAAGGGGCAGTAGGATGCAAAAGCCAGTAAAAGCCGAAGATAGACAATGGGGGACCGGAAAAAGCTGAAGATAGATGACGGGAAAAAGAGGACACCATGGGACCTAGGAGACAATGCTCCGAAAGCCTGGATCAGGTGAGTATGAGCCAAATACCTGCTCTAAACACCTAGTTGAGGTGTTCAGATGCAGGTATTAAACTTATTTTTTACACATATTGCCAGAATCGTGGCACCGTGGCAACCATTACTTTTTACAGTAATGGTGGTTGGTGCTGTCTTGGACAGCACCAACCGCCATTTCTTTCTGGGTCACCGGGTCACCGATGACCCGGAAAGCTGAAGATGACTGTTATTGGCTGATCTGAACTGATCAGCTAATAACAGCGATCGTCGGTACGGGGGGTGTTTACCACCCCCGTGCCGACAAGCTATGATGGCCTGCTATACATTATAGCAGCCATCATTACCCGATCGCTGTGTGTGTACACACAGAGGTCGGGTAAGCCGCGAGCCTAAATGTACGTCCGTTTGCGTTAAGGCACGGGCTGCGGGGGCATAAATTTACGCCCGTGGTCGTTAAGGGGTTAATTAATGTATAACAGATGTGAGCAGACCAAAATACACTTTTGGGCACTATGTATAAATTGGCAAATCCAATATTTAGCCTACTATCCTAAAGCTGAGTATTGCTGTGACTGCAATGCTGTCTATGGACAGGAAAATGCTTGTTGCAAATATGCTAGCCTAACCTTGATAAACAACCCACTAATCTCTCTAATCTCAATATCTATCTCTGTAATATCACTAATCTCACAACCTATCTGTGAAATAGCAGTCTTGTACAGCACAGTGAGTGAGGAGACAATGGCGTCCGGAATGCAGCACAGTGACTAATCGAAATGGCAGCATGCAGGCAGACGATGGTACAGAGATTGCCGTCTATACAGCACACTGAATGAGGAGAAAATGGCGTCCAGAATGAGCACAGTAAATTTTATATGAGATGGTCATGTGATTTTAGTAGCCAATGAGACCCCTACACCTCAGCAATGAAGTTTCTGACACCTCAGTATGTGTTTTGCACTGATTGGCTGGCAAAAAGGTGCTCGAACGCTTACTTGAACTCAAAAGCTAACTCGAACGAACAGTAAAATGTTCGGTTCAGTTAGAGAAAATAGAGATGTTCGACTCGAACCTAACTTTTCTCAAACAGTTCGATCAACACTAATATTTACAGGAAAAAAAAATCGGACAACATTTTTCATCCTGCCTCCCTCAAAAAAGGAATCCTGATCGGTCAGTATTTAAGGGCAAAACGTAACTGCTCCACTGATGAATTATTTCAAGAGGAATGTAAATAACTGTATGCAAGATTCAGAGAAAAAGAATATAAAAGAATAAAAAGGTACTAGATAGGGCGTACTACAGGGCAAGTAATACTAATCGCAACAAACTCCTCAATACAAACTATGTACCCTCATCTGACAAACAGGTCATATGCTGCATTGGTACGTACAATGCAGCGTATTACCAAGTGAAGAATATTATCAAAAAATACTGGCCCCTACTAATTGCAGATCTGGATCTTAATGACGTAGTGACAACTGTACCCGGCATCACCTACAGAAGAGGCAAAACTCTACAGACACCTTGGTACATAGTCAATTAACACCCACAACGACTTCCATCACACCACAAACTGGCTTACATCAAAAGCCATAGGATCTTATCCATGCGGATCATGCATCTTTTGTAAATATATCTACAAGACAAAAACATTCATTAACCCTCATGACCAAAAAGAAAAGGGAATCCCAGAATACATAAATTGTCTCACTACAGGAGTGGTTTGTACAGTAAAATGTCCATGCAATCTACTTTATATAGGCAAAACAATACAGGTGTTCAATAAACACATTTTAAACACATAAGCGACTAATACAAAAACAGACACAAGCGTTGCAAAACATGTTAATACTTACCATAAAGGAGACCCACGAGTCATCAAATTCTGGGGGATTCAAACCTGCAAATTGGGTCCATGGAATGGGAACCTTGACCGATTGCTTCTTTAACAAGAAGCTAGATGGATCCATAGGTTGAAGATCCTTACTCAAAACAGCCTTAATGAAGGTTTTACTTATACACCTTTTCTGTAAAAGGAGGAATGTAGTAAGAGAAACGGCAATTTTAAGGCATCAGATATAATTTTAAATTATCGCCAGTTCCCTCTTTTCTGCATTAAATAGAGCAAGTATACTGACATGCATTAACTTAATTTACAGATTGAGAAAACTGACATATGTTAATCTAATTTACTGTACCTATTCCTAAGTCTCGAAATATGTAATTCATTACTCTTCTCTTGTCCTAAGTCCCTCAACATGCGTACACAACCAATTGTAATCGTTGACTAAGTCCCATGCAGGGCCGGATTAAGGTTG